>NC_086012.1:11677500-11897500 GCF_030014385.1 Trichomycterus rosablanca
GGAATGGGTGGATTAGGTATAAAGGGTGAAAGGGATGGAATAGGTGAACTGACACTAAACGAAACACTGAACCCTTAAAATATGACAATAAAACCTCTAGCACTACCTTCTGCTCAAAGGACTGTTCATTGCCGTTTTTTGGTGGGGAACCTGCAGTCTCTCTCCAGTCCAGAAATTTCTCTCTAAACAAACAGGTCTCATTATGTTCCGTCAGTCTGCCAAAAATAGCCCAGTCTGGTCTGCCTTGACCCTTCCTGAAAACACACATATACACACGGAAACGAATAAGGAACAGACATTTGATTCAGCTGGATAAATATTACCATGTGCTACTGCTTTAAAACCTAGGTATGAGTGAATTGCATCCTCCAGGGTCTAGTGGATTGATATCGCAGTTGGAGTAGTCAAAGGTGCCATTCCACAGATGCTTGGCCAGCTGGAATGCCACCTTCCTTTGCGCCAGAGTGACTTCTTTACCATGCCACACGTACACCTCGCTGCCGAAATCAAAAACCACCACCTGTGCACACAAAAACGAGCAGCGACCTGTTTTAGCACCTGAGAAGATACATTTGATGCCTTAAAATGTAATAATGATGTTTCGAACCTCCTTAGATCCTAGGAGTGCGCTGCGAGGAACCCTGCCCCAGTAATCATCGTCAGGTAGAAGCTTATCGTCCACCAGACGGAAGATGCAATTCGTCTCCACGACGGCACACTCAAAAAACTCGTCCTCTTCTGGGGGACCAGCCGCTGTTGTGATACAGGCACAAAAATTGTATGTTAATAATAATAATACAGATAATAAAAAAATAATATTATGGGCTATACTGTTTTAGGAGATTAGTAAAAATGTTAGCGCACCTGCCAGAGCGGAAAAAAAAAACCCTGTAACATTTGTATTTTTTATATAAATTAATACATTTAGTTTTATATAAAATGTAATATTATATAATAATATATAGTAATAGCACACCGGAGCTGGGATCTGGAATACATCGTATCGAATCTCAGCTCTGCCACCCGGCTAGGCTGAGCGACCACATGAACAACGATTGGCCTGTTGTTCATATAGGGGTGGGATAATAAGCCGGATAGGGTCTTCTCATAACTGATGCAACTACGACCTCTACTGGCTGATTGATGCAGCCTGCACAGGGGCGGGGAAGGAGTGTGTTGAACAGGTTGTGTCTCTCCATACACAGGGCTGATCCGCATTAGCACTCGCCTAGTGCAGGTGAAAAGATGAATACGGCTGCTGCCCACGTGTCAAAGAAGGCACGGGTTGGCTTCGTTCTCCTCAAATCGGAGCGGGGATCGACATTAGTGGAGAGGAAGCACGATGCAATCGGACAGTTGGACGCGCTAATAGTCGGGAGAAAAAACGGGAGAAAATGCATGAAACATAATACAAAAAAAATCTGTTTAATATTTTTTCGTCAGTATTACAAAAGAATTTAATTTACTAAATGACAGACTAAGATTGCAATAAATATTAATACACAAAATATATATTATTTCTGTATTATTGATAAATATATCATTGTTATTACTGATTTTGTTGTAAAATTAATATTGGCTATACTGTTTTAGGACAAGTTAGCACATATTCCTAAGTGCAGAAAAATCCCCTTTTAATTGAACACTTAATACGTTTTGATTTTATTTATTCTTTTCACGCACCTTTATTAAGCAATATAGATTAACTCACCAATATAAACTGACTATTTTGTAGTCAGTATCCAAATTAAGGACAATAAAAGAATTTAAAACATGACAAAAGTAATAACATACAAAGAAAGCACATCAGGAACTTGTCATGTAAACAGCCTCTCAATCAATAAGATTTATCTTATGTTCTCTACAGCTGCCTAGAAAAGCTAAGTTAATTCAGTTAGGTATTAGTTAATCAAGTTCTGAGACTTTACAACTTGGACTTTTTTAAATAGTTTACTGCAGAGGTTTTTAGCATCTATTATAATGACAAAAATAAAGAGGGGTGGCAATGAAAGGAACAAGTAAACTTGATCTGTCAGTGTGGAGGTTCGATTGTTAAAGGCGTACGCTGATAGCTGGCTGGTCCTCCAAGAATTTTCCAAAACTCGGCCGCTGCAGGGCTTTGCGAGTTTATTCCCTCCTCGACAGTCTCTACTTGTGTCGCCCGGCAACCAAGGTCATGGTTTAACTGGATGAAAGAGGCTAGCTCGGATGCCTAAAAAGACAGGGGAGAACAATGCACAGACATTCTTATAGACAAAACATCAGTTAATGTGCCGTAACCTTTATTTCACCTGCTTCAGTTTTAATACAAAGTACTTGGTAAACATATGTTTGTATGTAAGTTTAGTGTGATGACTGATTGATTTAATACAAACAAATATGATGTAAATTCATATAAATTCATATCATTTTTCAATGATGAGTAGAAGCAAGGCTAGGTTGTACCTTTGCCCTCTCAATGACGTTTGAAAACTCTCCTATCCAAACAAAGCAGTGCTCAGACGTAACCAGTAGAAAACAGTCGCCGCTGTTCAGAGACGAGACTCTGGGCTCGACGAGTCTGGTCTGGATGTGTCGGCGGCCTAGACAACGAAAATATCTCGTTTAACTGTCAAACCTCAATATTCCTGGAGATATAAGCCATATAAACAAGGAACACGGTTTACACTACAATAACAATAAATGCCTATACAGTGACACTGATAGTAAAAGTATTTTTTTTATTTCTAAATGGCTTTATTGTATACTTGCCACACTAAATTATTTTAATAATAACTAAGAAAAGTTGTAAAAACTGGGCACTGTACAACTGCGACCTCTTCTGTCTGTTCAAGGCACCTGCACTAGTGATGAATGCTTTGCCGTGGGCGTAGCGTATTCCTGGGAGGTGAACCTCTATTATATCAGGGTTTTTTTCAAACCCTGGGTCATGACCCATAGGCAAGCTAAAAAATGGGTCGCAGATCACCTAGGATCGGACACAGCATAATACTTCACGGGTTTAGATACTGGTTTAAACTTTTTCTTCTCTGCATGGCATAGTGTTCCTGTATAAACTTTAAAATAAATGCTTGGCTTAAATGGTGAGGTTCACAGTACTAGTGATATTTTACAAGCTAAGACCAAGTCTGGCTGTCATTATTCAGCTATATTTACCTCCCAAATTCTGTGTTTGGTTTAATAACCTAAAATCAAAATCAGAATCAGATTTATTGGCCAAGTATGTACTGTAGATACACACAAGGAATTTGGTTCCGGCCGATGGTATCGCTCTAGAATAAATACAGTATACAAGCAATGTATACATTAAACACAAAAATATACAAACTATAAGATTATATACAGGCAATATATAGAAAAAATTTATGGACGTGTGCATGTATGTATGTACAGTATTCAGTGACCAATTATGGTCTGTCTATTATGGTCTGTTAAGGTCTTGTTGGGTCTACTTTGGTCTGTTGAGGTTTATTAAGATCTAGAAGGGTCTGTTAGGGTCTAATTAGGTCTAGTAGGGTCTTTTAAGGTCTATTATGGTCTTTTAAGGTCTTGTTGGGTCTACTTTGGTCTGTTAAGGTTTATTAAGGTCGAGTAGGGTCTGTTAAAATATGTTAAGGTCTAGTAGGGTCTGTTATCGTCTAGTAAGGTGTATGTACAGTATGTACATATAAGCAGAGGTGTTAAATATATAATAACAGAGGAATAATATTAGCAATTACTTCGACACACCACTGTATCAATAACATTGTATGTCTAGGACTTACCTTTGACTTGTATGAGCATAAGCTTTTTATATGGAGAAGCGCTGTTGTTGGACACCTGCTCTGAGAAGCTGACGCTGCGTAAACTTACACTGCTGTAGTTCTCCTTACTCGCCAAGCCAGCCAGAGCGGCGTCGGATATACTGGAGCTCTTGCTCACTATAAAACATAATACATACACTTCAACCTGCAACATCTTCCACGGCTGGGTGAAATGTATAATTTTTGTAACACGGGCACGGAGACAACATGCCAACTCCACACAGTAAGGACCCAAACTTCACCTGTGATTTGAACCCAGGACCTCACAGAAGCTGTGAGGCAAGAATGCTACCCACCGTGCTACCTGTATAAAATATATAGGTTCCATGCCGAGGGCTCTTTTGGTGCAGGGGACCTCACATTAACACTCTCAGTGGGTGTCACCACAGCAAATCAATCTGGTCCATATACCCGATTTGGCACAGTTTTGATGCCAGGTGCCTTTCCTTAGGACTTAGGACCGACACTAAGTTACCCTTTGGGCCATGTTCAGGTTATGATCTTTTATTTATTTATTTCATTTGACTTAGAGAAGTTATGTCTGTTGTCTATGTATGTTCATTTATATGTATTGCTTCGGTTTTGTTAATGACAGGAATTTTAGGAGTGCTGTTGCTTTTGTCTTGGTAAAGAGTTCCTTTATGGTTTTTGCTGATAAGATCTGTTGTCTTTTATGGTTATAGATGATACATTCCAGCATTAAATGTTTAATTGTAATCGGTGTTTGGCATGTTGCGCAATATGGGGCGGTTTCGCTTTTTATCAGGTACATGTGTGTTAATCTAGTGTGTCCAATACGGCATTTTGTGTATACTGTCTGGTCTCAATGGTTTTCGAGGTAGGTCTTCATTTTTTCCCCAATAGTGGGATTAGCTTCATACAATTTATTATTCTGGTGTGTGTTCCAGTCGTTTTGCCATTCGTGACCGACACCAAGAGCGCACTGACTAGTGACAAGATGCATGATTGACTGATGGCATCACTGAGATTTGCCATCATTTTACCATGTAACGTTTGTAAAACAGCTTTGCTATACCCAGAAAAGGGAGGGGTGAAGGGTAGGGCACCACAGCTGTGACTAGTTACACCTTGTGCAAAACCAAAGTACAATAAGATGGTTTTGGAACTACTATGGGAATGACATAGGGCAGTTGTAGCAAAACGGTTAAGGTAATGGACTAGTAATCAAAAGGTCGCTGGTTTAGGTCTTCTACTATCTGATAATACAAAGATTTCATTATGCTGGCTTTGTTTCTTTCAGTTGGTCTTCAGTGATTCATTCCCCTCTTTTGTACACATCCTACGTCTCCCCACTCACTCTTCGTCTCTTTGATCCGTTTGCTCTCCAGAAGACCGACGTTGAGTCTCTCTTCGGTGTACTCGTGTCTGATGTCCTGCCTCGCTGCCAGAACCTTCAGCGGGTTGCGTGAAGCCTGAACGTTGCGCGAGGGACGCACTTCTCTCTTGTGCTGCACCATTGCTGATGCCAACCTGGAGGTTAAATAGGTGTGAATCTCCACATTAACACTGTCGTTCGTTAATTTAGACAGAACAACTCTTCAGCTCATACTAACTTTGGCGTATGTTTGCCGAAGATGGCATCAAAGTCATACTCGAACGGCACCCTGGTTATGCTGCATGGAATATCCGCTACATGACGGTAAAACTTGGAGAAGATTTCATCATCCAGTCGCATCACTTCTTTGACCGCTTTGTCTGTGACCGCGAGCGTCGATTCCTGCAGGTTCGTCACTGTCATACAGAGAGACATGAGCTATTAGCATTAAAACCAGGAGAAAGCAGTACATGACCTGAACCATCACATCTACTGTACTCACCCTTATTGTTTAAACGTCCCAAAAACGTCTCCAGCTTGTCTAGTTTCTTGTCAGATTCCATATCGGCTCGAACTTCAATTTCTGTAATATGAAAGATTTGGCAAAATTGAGAAATTTTGAAAAATTACCTACAAAAAATAGCAAATAAAAATACTAATTTGTGAAACAATGTTAATTATTAATGTCTCTTTTCGGCTGCCACCGTTAGGGGTCACCAAAAGCAAACCATTCTCTGATCTGCATTATTTTATTTTGCTCTTATCATTAAGCCTGTTACGAATCAAGCCTCTATGCTCATGGAGTTTGTTTGTTTATGTGCCACGCCCCTCTCTCCAGGAGCACATGTTTGGAGTATTTGTTTTCAGTAGCAAGCCAACACCCCTCACTAGGACACTAGGATTGGTCATCTGCTAATTATCCACAGCTGCACCCTGTCTCAGGTAAAATGCTCATGGCATATAAGGGTGCAGCTGTGGATTATTCGGTGGAGACTATTTTTGGTTTGGTTTGTCAGGTTTTGTTTGTTTGTTTATTAGGATTTTAAGGTCATGTTTTACACTTACGTTACAATCACGACAGGAGCGGTAGTCACTCATTACACAAGATTCTTTAGTTCACAAGGATATATCTAACACAGTCATGGACGATTTTGTATCTCCAGTTCACATCATTGCACGTCTTTGGACTCCACACAGAAAGGACCCGGACCGCCCCACTTGGGGATCGAACGCAGGACCTTCTTGCTGTGAGGCGACAGTGCTAGCCACTTAGCCACCGTGCTGCCCCTGTTTGTCAGGTTTTCTTGCTTTGTCTCGAGCCCTTGTCCATGCCCTTGTCCATGCTCATGTTTGTTTGGTATTCATGATCTTGTCCATGTTTAGTGTTAGTTCTTAGCTTAGGGTTTAGGTTTGGTTAGTTTCATGTGTTTAGCATTAGTGTTAGCTTAGCATTTAGCTTAGTTCATGTGTGTGTCCTGTCTAGTTCAAACTTGTCTTGTGTAACCTTGTCTTATTATAAAATTATTGTAAACATCTCTGTGTGTGTCCGTCCACTCGTCTCGTCCAGCCCAATTTGTTACAAAGCCACATGTTCATAATAATAATAATTAACTTAATATAATTATTACTTATAAAGAGGTATGAATTAATTTTAGCTTTAGATAAATATAAAACCTGTATGTGATATAGTTTAGCACACAAGACCAAATCTAATCTAAGTCATTTGTAAATAAATGCATTTTAATTATTCAGTGACAAAAAAGAATATTAGCAAATATAGAAATCCCCCTTGTCTGTATATTACTACAATAAATATTTACTCATGGAATGGAGTGTTTGAGATTTACCCTCCTGTGGTTTGGATATTGCTGATGCACCGTTCTTCATTTTAGCAGCAACTGGAGACAGAATGGGACTGATCACTGCAGAGGAAGCAGCCAAACCTGGGACAGTAAAAGGTCAAACAGTACCTTCAAATGTCATACACCAAAACAGCCAATCTACCTTTTGAATGCATTTGAACAATAGGAGAATCTAAGCAAATACAAAGTGAACATGCAAACCTCTTACAGTCGTCCATCATCAGGGGTGTTTGAATTCTCACGCCCGGTGTTGCACAGTGTGATGTGTATGTGCATGTGGGTGCGCATGCAGGCAAAGATCCTGACCTTTCTTCACCATCCGGGCAGCCACGGTGTACTGGGCGGAATCATTCACCACTCCCTTTCCAGTGCTTTGCCACGCCTCGTCTCGGGTACAGATCATCTGTTTCCGCTCTTCGACAGACATCTGGCCTTCTCCCTCTTCATCCAGCCTCTGATCGGACAGAAGACACACGGACATTAAAATTATAAATCACATTAAATTTGATTTGTCGTAAGGTTTACGTTTCTACATGTAAAGTGATGCAACACATGAGTTTGAAAGCTCTGTGTAAACAGACAACTCAAAATCTAAATCAGTTTCAGGTGTTAGAAACAAAGTCTTGGAAACTGCGATTTTTAAAGCCATGTCAGCTGCTATGGCTGTTATCATGGCTGAATAAAAGGGATGTGGGTCACTGTGCGGGTCACAAAATCGGCAAGCATTGTGGGAGATGCAGTTTATGTACGATTTGAGCTTGACATGTGGATTAGGCGTTTTATACGCCGTTTTCAAAGTCCTATTGCTGCTAAGAATGGGGGGGGGGGGGGGGGGGGTTTGAGTTGAGGTGGAGATTTCTGGTGTTATTTATTTTTACCATGCACAGAGAATGTGTTTACCAGAAGTTCTTGCTCCACAGAGGGCTCAAGTGGGGGGTCTGGTGTCCCTTAGGCAGGTAGTTATGAGTGAGTTTTATGTGTCCAATGCGACTTCTGATAGGATAATACTTGCTTACTAGTGGACACGGACACATTATTCATGAAAAACAGGACTACCCATGAATACCCATAAATAAAGGACAAATTACAATAAAATTCAACACTATGTGCAGCACGCACACGTACCTTGTGTGGATGGTCTATAGGCTGACATTTTTGAGGTGAATGGAAAGGAGGAGGAGAATAGGTAGAGGCAAAAACAGGCTCCTATAGACAGGAGATGACATGGAAAACAAAGCAGAATAAAAGAAAAGAGAAATCAAGTGAAAGTGAGTTTTAAATCCCACTTTTAACAAAAAAAAAAAAAAAAAAGGTAAACCAAGATGGAACAATGATGGGACAAACAGCCAAATCAAACTATATCTGTGGAGTATATAACAAAACACTGTGGCACAAACAAGGGTCAGAAAGGGATGGTTTGTACTTTACGGATTTGAATCACAGTGGTGCTATCGGCCAGTCAGGCATATACACAAAATGATTGGCCATGCCGATGGAGTAGCGCTCTGTCCATATGGAACTAAACCCACCGTGACCCTGACATGAATAGAGCAGCTGTTAAAAATGAAATGAAGCCACCTTAATGACCCAAGTGCTGCAATAAAGAAAGAAGCTACTGCTGTTAGTTCCACAGACACAAGGTTGAACATAAAGCTGATAGGTCTGCATCCCAGTAAACATTTTTTTAAGCAACAGGAAACAAGCATAAACGATCCAACATAGAGATTTCTAAAACTGTTAGTCACCCTGTAGTGTAGAGCAGAAAGCAGCTGGCTTATAATACTTATATGCAAAAGTTTAAACACCCCCAAACACTGACTTGATTCTTGACTCTAAGTGTAGATATACTAATGGCAAAAAGTATGTACACCTGACCTTTTAGACACGAGGCATTTATGGAGTTATTGACTCCAATTTGGTTCTATAATAGTCTGTGCACATAGTCAAAAAGTCATTATAGACCTCACATTGTGCACAGGGGCACATTCATACCAGAAAAGGAATGGAAAGTGCTTGCAAGTTATGCATCCTCAGTACCAAGTAAGCATTTTTTGCTTACTGTGGCAAATATGTTACCTTACTTCACCTTAGTGGGGGAAAATTGATCTGGGATCTTCAAACTTTTGCATAATAAATGCAGAAGCTGCATGTATAGTGGTATGCTTACCCAAACCCGCTCAGACGATGCAAACTCCTCAATAACAGTCCTTTCTTCCTAAAATACACAAGTGATGAATGTGTGTGTGAGAGAATTAAAAGGTTTATACAATGTGTGCATTGTGAATATCGTGAATCTGATGGTCAAGCATTGGAAAGTCATGTCTTATATTTATTTGACCATCTCCCTTGCTAAGCATCCCCTGATCTAATCTTTAAAGTTTTGGGAATCAGGACTAGTGAACAGTTCCTTATATCTACCTTTAAGCTGATCCACTGTGTCTATATCTAGTCACCTCATTACTACGGAATACATCGTCACTGAAGATTTCTATTCAAAATATATACCTTCTCCTTCAATCCTTGCTCCTCCCATAGTTGGCTGCTTATTGATGTGACTTCCTGAGCAACCTCCTGTTTCTTGTTCATTCTGTTCTTCCAATCTTCCTCACCACTCTTCTTCAACATGGCCAACCTGGGAGATGAAAAATGACATCACAAACCTACCCAAAACCATTGGGAATCACAAAACCAGTTGATCAAAAAATACATATTTAGCCACTTGTATGCAAAAACCGAACTATCCAGACAGTAAGAGCCACCAAGCAACCAAGGGAAATGTGTTCTACTGTTCAAGTGACAGTAAAGAGGGAATTGACGTAAGGCAAGCTGTAGCCTAGTGGTTAGGGTACTGGACTAGTAATCAGAAGGTTGATGGTTGGGCCCTTGAGACATGAGCAACCCTCATGAGCTCAGACTGTATACTGTAACTGTAATGTAATGTAAGTCGCCTTGGATAAAGGAGTCTGCTAAATGCCAAAAATGTAAATGTAAATGTTTAACTTCATTTGGTCCTAGGAATTAGTCTAGTTCTAGTCCTGGTCTTGTGGCTTAAAGGATACAAACAGGCTTCAACAAGTAATTACAGCTAGGTGGGGACCAGTCCAGTTTGGCTTTGTTGCTGAATATCATTGTTTTTAAATCTGATGCATGTAGCTACAGGATGCCAGTGAAGGAAGCACAATAGTGGGTCAATGTAGCAGTATTTGGATCATAAACACAATGCAGCTTTATTTTGAATCTTAAGTGGCCTAATAGTGGACATGGTAGACCTGCCAGGAGGAGGTTGCCAGGAGCCGTCTAGCAATTACCTTCTGATAGGGCTTTCCATAATTTCATGGTTGTGCTCCCACCACTGCTATTCAAAACATTATTACTTAGTAAATGAAATTTTAAATCTTTAGCTATTTGAATTCCTCAGATTTTCACTTTTTTCTTCTTGTACTTTCTCTGCAATATGACTATCCCATTACTTTCTAAACATGAAGAGCAAAAATCAGAGCAGCGCATTCCAAAATAGCGATCTCGATGGGCCGAGCGAATGAGATTGACCCACATTCATTCATCAACTAGACACAAGGAGAACACTGGCAGTTTTTTTTTACTGCATACACTGCATTCACAGCCCATCTTTATGGCCAGATATTGTTGAGAACAAACTGCACTGTCCAGAACCTATTTGTGCAAAATCCTTGATTGTTCTAAAGACTTAAATAATTAAATCTTAATAATTTATTTATGTTATTTTATTTATTAGGATTTTAACGTCATGTTTTACATGGTAGTTACTCGTTACACAAGACTCGTCAGTTCACAAGTTCAATGTCAAACACAGTCATGGACAATTTTGTATCTCCAATTCACCTAACTTGCACGTCTTTGGACTGGCTCCCAGAGGAAACCCATGCAGACACGGGGAGAACATGCAAACTCCACACGGAAAGGACCCGGATCGACCCACCAGGGGATTGAAGCCACCGTGCCGCCCATCTTGTAAATAAAATATGCATACAGACAAATCTGAATGTGAACTGGGCCTGTACTGGACACTTCACACAACTGCAATATTATTAATGCATTTAATCCCTCAGTTTTGCCTCGATTCAGGATCAGGAGTCCAAGTGGCACAGCGGGATAATCCGCTAGCACACCAGCGCCGAGATTCTGAGCTCCGGATTCGATTCTTGGTTCTGCTACTGTGCGCCCTCTACAGGCACAATTGGCTGATGCCTGCAGCAGACACAGTTGGTTTCCAGTCTGCTGGGTGGGAAAGACCGGACCAAGGGGTGCGGTTATCAATGCTGGTTGCTCAAAATGCCTGTACAGAAAGTGAAGGAGTGCAGAGATCCGGGTGGGATATAAATCCACCAAAGTATGGGTGAATAAGAAGGGATTGGAGGGAGTGTGTGTCAGGCGAATTGGAGGGAGTGTGTGTCAGGGACCCCAGCAGTGAACTGGGGGGTAAAATGCATTAAAAAAAAAAGTTCTGTACTAGAGTTGGAGATGTTGTTTTGCTTACATTATGGATCCAGAAAGCCGGTTGTCTAACCTGCTGTCATTTTCAGCACTGCTTCCAGCAAACCTTTATTATTTAGTAATTGTTATTTAGTAACAACATCCAGCATCCTTTGACTATTGTGTAGGTGGCCTACAAATTCCACCACTTCAATCACTCACCTTTCTTTGATGGACAAGGACGTCATTGTCTCTGCTTCCTCCTGAGCCACAGGGGAATGCTGGGTCTGAACTGGTGAAACGTACTGGGGTTTGGGCTGTGTCTGAGGTGGGGTTTTAATCTGTGAAGAGCTATAAGAATAACACTGAGTAGGGCTAAAGGTTTGAGGCCTGGGTTGGTTCTGAGGGGATCCTCTGGTTTGGACCTGTCCAGGAAATTCTGTGTAAATATGCGGTGCAGGAGGAGGCGGTGGAGGAGATTGGATGTTTTGCGGGGGTCTGGGACGAGCAAGAGGTGACGTTTGAGGGGAAATGTGAGGCTCCGGTTGAGGACGGATGTGTGTGTGAGGGGAGGTTTGGAAGTGCTGCAGAACTGGCTTTGGTTGGGGTTGAGGTGAAGTGTAAGGAGAGCTGTGCTGCAGGTAGTCAGGTGATGAAGTGTATGAAGGGCTTTGATAGGAAGGTGCTTCGGTGCTCACGGGATGTGCTGGAAGAGCAGGCTTGGGAACATCTATGTAAAGAATAGAGGAATAAAGTTACATAAGGCTAAGAATGACATTCCTTACTTTCACTAGAAGTCACTAGAACACTAGAAAAAGTTTGCAAACCCCTTTATAATGACCAGGATCTTCACATCATAATCATACACCACAAAAACTGCCTTGTGCACCCTACCAAAAAATTTACAGAAAGTTTCCTGTAAATGCTGACCACATCTGCAAAAGCTCTGGCCAGAATCACAGACCAGAACTTCTTGCTGGCCTGTAAACTGTCTTGCTTTAATGTTGAATTTAGTCTTCTTAACTACTCAGAAGAAAACAACTATTCCAAAACCAATATGCATCCTGCACCATACCTCACATTTGGGATACATTTTTTCCTCTATAGTCTTTTCTATTTACCATCTTGTATTGTTTTAAATAGTAGACACGTCAGACTTTCTCTTTGCAAGATTACTCTAACATTATAACATTGATTTGTAAGACTTCAAAGCAACATGAGGCAACTAACAGTTCTAAAGATAGTTCTAAAGTTCTAGAAATAAATAAATAAACCCTTTACTAAATAGTTGCTAGACTTTTAAAAAGCGAAGCAGACGAGATAACCAAAAAGCTTATTTACTCCTGTAATAAACCAGTAATTACAAAAACATTGGATGCTTATTAAATGTTTGTGTAAGAAATAGAACAGCGGTCCCCAACCTTTTTGCACTATGGACCAGTTTCATATAAGGAGGGATTTGAAATAGGATAACTACAGAATGGAAAATGCAACAACACGCTGCTCCCACCTAGTGGTGACTGGAGAAAATAACACCCAAAGAGTATTGGAAATGTAATTGCTGTTGTAGCGATATCTAATTATTTATTCAGCCTGTGCGGCCTGGTAATAAATGACCTGCGGCCCGGTGGTTGGGGGCCACTGGGATAGAAACCAGACATCTGGCCAATACAAAAACAATAATGCGCTCTGATAAGTTCTCCTCGCAGATTTCTAAGTGGATATATGAATGGAGAATTTAATTATTTACTTATTAGGATTTTAATGTCATGTTTTACACACTTTGTTTACATGCATGACAGGACAAGTAGTTACTTGTTACACAAGATTTCATCAGTTGAAGTCATACTCTCTTATCCTTATACTCCATTTTAATATTTTACTTAACGTATTGTAATATAATAATAACGACCTGCAAGTGCAGCAAATGGTGAAAACGGAGCTCCTGGAGGAAACCCACGCAGACATGGGGAGAACATACAAACGCCACACAGAAAGGACCCGGACCGCCCCGCCTGAGAAACGAACCCAGGACCTTCTTGCTTTGAGGTGACAGTGCTACCCACTGAGCCACCGTGCCGCACTTTATGTATGGAGAAAGTCAAAGGATGCCTTCAACACACCATGTACACCTACAGTTAGGTACAAGAGGGAATCCATAAAATTATGGACAGCAAATAATTGATTTGTATGGTCATAACATCCATCAAATAGGTCAGTTTAACAGGAAAAGGTCTTTCATGACGTTCCCATACTCCAGAATAACTCTGAGTAATGAAAAGAACACCATGATAGTCACATTCGTTCCATGGCCTTCACACTCCCCATACTGAAAGATTTTTAAACACCACTTCTTTTAAGAAATGGTCCAACACCCCATCCATTTTGTCAAATGGACAGGTGGTCGTGCTTACTATTAGCTTCTCGATGACGATGACAATATTTGATGACAGTATATGATCCGTAGATGTACTACAACATCCAACACTAACACAACAGCATACATATTGGAGAAAACACTCAAGATGTAGGACGACACATTTAGTCTCTCCTGAACGGACCCCCAAATGCACTGCATAACAACCCAGGAAAAGAGGCGTAACCCACCCGACGAGGCTTTCATTAAGCCCTAATGTGTGCATGTGCTTATTATAACTGCTGTAATTTGCCATTCATTTCCCATCTCGAAAGCAGCTGGTTGGCGCTGTCACTAAATGACAAAAATCACGATAGTAACACTTGATTAAAATGCCTCCCACTTTCTTCACGCCGGCATCGTTAGTTTGTGATTCTCCGGCGCAGACAAAGAAAGCTGTGAGCCGCATGGATGGGGAAATTATGCTAATCCCATTCAGCCCACTTAACCCAATCAGGGAAAGGTTCGGCACATGGACAGGCAGCCAAGTGAGACAGTGTGCATTCTGTTTTACAAAAAAAAAAAACAACACTGAGTGAATTTCATTCCCAGTCATGCTGATTCTGATTCGTTAACACGTTTTTTTTTTCTAATTTCTTACCTGAAATACCGGCTCTGATCCGTGAAGCATCGGGCGTGAGGTAACCTTGCGAGACGAGTGCTTTCTCCTTGCTGCTCTCCCAGTCTCGCTCCCTCGATTCATCACGCTCCCTCTCTAGCCGGTGGCTCAGCTCTACCTCCCCCTTGCCACCATTGAGAGAGTGACTGTGTGTAGCTGCGTGTGTATGTTGGCGCTGATTGACGGCATGAGGGGGCTCGTGTTCCCCTCTCTCCGGCAACCCGATTCTCCGCCCACCGTCCTCCCCGCGTCTCTGCTCGTTGGCTGGCGGTGCGGCGGCCACGCCCTTGCCGTGAGCTTGTTGGCTCAGGACCTCCGGTGAGGGTGGGTAGTCCGTGATGGGTGGGTTGTTCTCTTGGCTGTCGGTCAGGCTGAAATAACGAACTCCTCTCTCATAGGCTGGGAGCTTATCCTGTGCCGGCTGGTTGGGCGAGGCCCGAGCGGGCAGGACGGCCGAAGGAGGGGGGAAAGACTGGGCTGGGTATGGCTGTGAGTGGACGTCTGCAGACTTTGCCAGAGATGGGCTAGTCACCGTGGCAACAGAAGCCTGGGCGGTGACCGCGGCGACGGAATGGACCAACGCTGCTGATAGGGGCTCCAACTTCTGACTTCTATCCTGCAGCTAAAGAGGGAGGAGAGAAGATATTGAATATTGATTGATTTAAACTAATAGGGCTGAAACCCCTATTAATAAATTTACTTTAATAATTTGGATATCATACATGCACAAAAGCTCATGAATATAATCACAATTAGTCATCATTTTTATTCCTAACCCTGTAGAATTTACACACATTCATTCAGTGGAAGAAGCATGATGCACAGAGCCTAGCCTACAAGCACAGCATACAAAATAGCTTCTTCAGCAACTGCAAGTCTTCAGTCCCTTTTTCTCAACACATACAAAATCCTGCAACATGCTCTGCAGACACTGCTGATTCAGCTACTGGTCTGTAGTCCTAGCTACAAAAATGCATATTATAAGGGCGCTTGGTGGGCACAACGGTAAAACATGCTACTAGCACACCTAAGCTGTTCATGACCTCCAGAAGGAGGTCATTAGCAAAGGAGGCACACAATGCCATCCGGTATTTGGATTCGACTACATTGGGAGGAAAATTAGGGCAAAAATGCATATATATTTTGATTACAGTAGCTGCCAGCACTTTAGAGGGCACACACGAGGCCAAATCTACTGTACACGGACCTCCCTCCTAATTATTAAGTTCAGGGGTTTCAACAGGATAAATAACAGGTGCATAAAGATACATGAGGAGGAACTTCATTGGCCTGATCAGAGCCTTGACCCCCACTCTATCGAACGTATCGCAATACATTGTATTGTCAGTTGTAGGGATGTAACGATGCACCGCAAGACAGTTAAAAATCGATCCGCATGCCGCTCAGGTGGCGCAGCGGTACAAAGACACGCTGCAACCAGAGCTGGATTCTGAGTACCTCGTATCGAATCCAGCTCTGCCTCCCCGGTTCGAGGCTGGGCGGCTGTATGAGCAACGATTGGCCGGTTGCTCAGTTGGAGGGGGTTCTCTGTCAGAATGCGATTACGACCTCTGCCGGCTGATTAGAGGCGCCTGCACAGAGATGAGGTAGAGTGCCCTTAGGGTGTGTCTCTCCACATGCAACGCTAGGTCGCAAAAATGCATCCGGCTGCTGCCCATGCATGTTTCGGAGGGGATATGGGTTAGCTTCGATCTCCTCGGTCAGGGCAGGGTTCGGCATAGACAGAGAGAAAGCACGATGCAAATTGAACAATTGGATGTGCTAAAGGGGGAGAAAAAGGGGAAAAATTTAAAAGAAAAAAAAAATCTATTCACATGCGTAACCATTCAAATCGGTTTACATGTATAATGAATCAATATTAACTTTAAACAGCAGAGGGCACTGGTTGACGTCACTGCAGGGTTGCCAGGTTCGGAATTTTCCTGCCAAATTTATTTATGTGAGTTTGTATGTGTGCGTGTTTGGGAATGAGAGAGGCAGCGTAATGCAGAATTATGAACTGCGCACATCTGGGATGCAGAACTGCATCTAGCAACTGACCAATCAGAAGCCGGTATTTGAGCAAGCACTAAACAAATATCCTCTTACTTGGTCACTGTGGGAACCATTAGGTATTGGTACAGAGACTGTATGACCTGATGAATCTATATCCTGCATTAGGTCCTGTAAAAGGGACAACGTTCTGACACTTTAGTTGTCTCATTAGTCGTAATGATTTAAATTATCTGTTCATTTCGACAGAAGTCAAAATGTATTCATTCAACTAGCCAAAACGGTACAAATTCACCTGTGCCACCTCTCCTACAGTGATGGGCTGTGTTTGGAAGCGGGCGTTGCTCCTGCGCGTGCGTGGTTCGGTACATGTAGACTCTTCTTTTTGTGCAGGAGGTTTGGAGAGGCGGTTAAACAGAGCCATTTTCTCAGACAGGCTCAGAGTCGATAGGTCCTGCTCCTCTTTTTCAGCCCCTTCTTCTGAATGCACTCCTCTGGGTGGCACCTCCTTCTCCTGCTCCCGTGATGAGTCAGGGGCCGAGGACGGCTGCACGCTAAGGAAGAAAAATGAACAATTGAATAGATGCAAGAGTTCGGGGAAGGGGGGCTCACAGCAACTATGGCAGTCAAAAGTATGCAGACAACCCTCCTAATTAATGAGTTTAGGGGTTAAATCATCATTTATTGTTATCAAGTGTATAAAAATGAAGTCTATTCAATAAAATAACCTTCCGATATATATACTGTGTCAACAGTTTGGGAGAAAACCCTCTTCTATTTTAGAATGACTGTGCTCCTGTGTGATCTATAAAGTGAGGTCCATAAAGACATGCTTTGAGGAGGTCGTTCTGAAGGACATCCAGACCCCTGACCTCAACCACATTGAACACCTTTGGAGATAATTTGGATTGTCAAGTGCAAACCAGACTCTTCCAGAAGGCCTTCTGTCTATATATGGTTTACATTTTATATATTTTAAAATCATAACTTTATAGTTGATTGCACCACTTTCAGCATCAAGGTCTTGCTGCAGCAACATTCCCCATCAAACCACCCCCATGTTTGACTGTTTATTATGATCCCTTCTATTAAAAGCTGCATGTATTTGCCAGAAGTATTTTAATAATCTGGTCATAAACAGGCACATGCTCTTGGTCAGTGGAGCCCGAGAGCCCTAAAATAGTGACCTTGTAGTGCTTTCCAGATGCAAATCTTAGCATTTTTGCCCTCCCCTTCTGGAGTTCTCTTTAATCATGACAGAATTTCTCTAGCGTGGATGGCTTAGCTTTGGTAGTAAGGTCCTATATGATTAAATCTAACCTGACTGTATTCAATTATGCACTTTTTTGCAGTTTTAAGTCAGGATATTGGACAAAGGACATTGAAAAGGCAGCTTTAAAAGCCAGTTAAAATAAATAATAAATATACCATACATTGCAGACTTTACAATGCTGGAATTTGAGACAGGGTGGCAGTTCAGAACCTTTTCATATCAAAAGTAAATAAATGCACAAAGATTCATGAAGTAGGTGAGGGGACAGTGACTGGACGAATTTTACATCTGGGCAGATGCCTTCAATTCAGTGCCTGCTGCCAGGAGGCATCAATAATACTATGGGTAGCCATCTGATGTAAATCATCAGCTCTAATGGTTGTTGAACATGAGGCTATCAAATGTGGTTGTTATAAAAGACCAGGCGAACAATAATATCATTGGCTAGTTAAAATGGCATGTAGTCTGTGGCAATGCCTGATCACACAAGCAGAGGGCACTGTATACACACTATACTACTGAAACAGCATTCAAGGAAATATTATTTCTGTCCACAGATTCTCAGAAACCATTGAGTAAAAACTAGCTGTGTCAGGACATCCCATTAACAGGTCTTTTCTGAGGTAAACATCAGCTCAGAAGAGTCATGCTTAAGAGAAATCAAACCCTACACGAAGACATAACTGACACCTAATGAACATGCTGATTACGAAGCACTAGGCTCATTAATAGCACACATATACAGATACCTGAAGTTAGTTGTTGTGGTGCTGACTACAGTAGGGCTGGGGAATCTGGGGGTTGTAGTTTGGACAGTAATCATTTGGGAGGAGGGAGCAGTAGAACTTTAGGACAAAAAAGGACACATTATGAAGAAAGAAACTCAATCATTAGCATTTATGTTGCTCATGAATTAAAAATCACAATCACAACTGTTCACCATGCACATACATTGCTGTGGAAACAGTAATTGCCCTCTTCCTAATACAACGCTGTCCACTAGTAGTAATAACAGTGACCTACGTTGCAGCAGTGACCACCTCCTCTGGGGTGACGGGCTGAGTTCTCGAGCGGTCCTGTGCACGCCTAAGTCTTCGCTCAACGGCGGCATTACGAGAGCGAGGTTTGGGAACGCCGCCTTCTCCAGCCTTCTCAAGATCCTAAAACACAATGGCAATGAAATGAAACGATATAAATCCACAGACAAAGAATGTAAAAATGAGTGCAGCTCTGGACAAAATTAAATTATTAGGTTTAGCAACTGAACAAATGCCTGAAATGTGTGCTAAACATGTACGTATTAGTATTAACAAGGCACTGTGGGCAAAAGGGTTCAAAATTGGATAGCAGAGAGGCCGCTCCGGTGGCGCAGTGGTAAAAACACACGCTAGAACCAGAGCTGGGATCTCGAATACATTGTATCGAGTCTGGGCTGACCAGCCACATGAACAATGATTGGCCTTTTGCTCATATAGGGGTGGGATATTAAGCAGGATAGGGACTCTCTCATAACTAATGCAGCTACGACCTCTGCTGGCTGATTGATGGCGCCTGCACAGAGACGGGAAAAGAGTGATCTGCTCAAGGTGCGTCTCTCCGTACACAGTGCTGATCTGCATTGCACTCGTCAAAGTGTAGGTGATAAAATGCATACGGCTGCTGCCCTCGTGTCGGAGGGTGCGTGGGTTAGCTTCGTTCTCCTCAATCAGAGCCGGGGTCGGCATCGGTGGAGAGGAAGCATGACGCAATCGGGCAATAAAACTAATTTTACATGGCCTTATATAGTATATGTATTATATATATATATATAAGGTCATGTAAAATTAGTTTTAGTTTGTGAAGGAAACTGCAGGCTCTAAAAATTCAGTGCGATGCAGCTCAGAACTGGTCTTTGTTAACATCTGCAGACAAAATTGTAGGCATAGGGGTTTAGAAACTGGACTCTGGATAGCTGGAAAACAAAAGTATGGTAAAAAAAATAAGGTGTTTTTTTCCCCAGTCATGAATACATTGATTGGGGCATTGAGTCTGATTGGTTTAAAAAGCATGACAAAACAATAAAACATTAAAAATTATTGGACCTAAATGTAAATAGAAACAAGTGTAACTGTTTTCAGCATTAAGATAAATGAGTGTTAACATGGGGGGGAGGTGTCATTCTTTTTTTTGTCCAGAGACTGTATAAGTATGTAAGTATTTGTCCTTGGAATGCAAAATACCCTGAAGAGGGACCTCTTGGCTGCAACACTCATCTTTGCTCGCTCATCCAACTTTTCTTCATCCACTATTGAGAAACAAAGGTGGGTGATTGTATTTAGTACTTGGATTTAAGTTTATCTTAAGTTGATATAGTGCAAGTATTAAAACACAATTACCATCTTCCCTCTGTAGCTCAATCAACCTAAACAAAGAATATTTAAAAAAAGTGGTTACAGAGTAAGTAATAAAATACAACCATAAGTTCAGTGGTGAATACAGAATAAGTATGTGATTGTGATAGCCGTTTCATTCTGTTGAATTCCAACACTGGCACATCATATTCTACTTGATGAGATTCTGATTAACACACAAGATATAAAATCACATGAACCAAATCTTATGTAATGAGGAAAAGCATATAAACCACTACTGTGGTCAGTGGTCAAGGCTAAAATCAGGCAGATTTGTCTGTGAAGGACACATTATTCAAGTTACTTTTAAGGTTATCTTAGAACAAAAGTTCCTTTCTTTTACTATGATCCTAATGTTTCTCAACACTGAGGGTTGGTTTTTCCAACAGGGCAATGCCTCGTGCCACACAGCCACGTTAGTCAAGGTGTGGCTGGAGGATCATCAGAGCCTGGACTTAGCTAGTCTAATTACAGACAAGAACCCATAAGAACATCTGGAATGTGATCAAGGTGAGGTTGAATGATCACAAGCCATTATTTTACCAAGAGTGGAATAAAGTCACCCAACAACACTGTGAAAAACTGGTGGAGTGCATACCAAGAGGCATGGAAGCTGTGACCTGAAGCTGTAACCTTCACTGACATTATTCATACTTTACCTATCAGATTGCAGTCTTTCAGCCGATGTCACCGGCTGTGTTCTAAACCTTTCAGATGACTTCCGATCATCACCAGGCTGGATATACCTCTTAGGTCGACGTTGTCTTCTTTCATTGTCGACAACCGCCTCTGGATCAGTCTCCATAGAAGTTTGGTCTATCTTAGACTCACTGGGTGTTAAAAAGGTTAAACAAACAAAATTATAATATAGAACATGGGACATGCATAATTAAAATAGCACTGCATTTGAAATGTCTTTAAAAATTACCAAAAGAAACAGGTATACTTTAGTAAAGTCTATACAACCTTTAGTTAAACAAAGACAAGCCGAAGTTCGTGCAGTAATAAGAACCAACCAAAAGAAGAACCAAGTTCTTCTATTTAATTCATATACATGCATCAAACATATATAAAACAGACCATGCAAAAAAGAGGGGGAATCAACTGGCCCAATCTGAATAAATAGGGGAGGAAAATGTACCTTCCATTAGCAGGCCATGGTTTTTTGTTTGGGCTCACATAGATCATTAATATAATTTCAGGTTTAAGTACAATGGCATGCTAAAATAAATGTCTATTTTTTCTTTGTTTGTCATTGTTAGGCAATATCTATAGCTAGGGCCCTACAAAATTTATGGGAAAATGTGCTTGATTTCACAAATTTATTTTAAATAACCATTAAATAACACTCATAAATTGAATTATAGAATCATTAAGAATAGTAACTACAGTACATAGCATAGCCTAATTAGAACATCCAAAAAAGGATGTGTTTTCCAAACTCAATTACCAGAGTCGTGTTTTGACTAAGCAATTGCTAACTGAATTGCTGTAGGATTGCAAGGACCAGCTTGTAGTGCAGATTAACACAGCTTAAATTTTGAATTTCACAGCAAACTGCATATGCAGGAAAGCTATTCCTTAACAACACATATTTAGCACACCAACGGATACAGAAAGATTCTGGTGTGGCAGTGACGATGCTAAAACAACCAAAAACAAATCAGAACTCTTTCCAGATTAGACTATTAGTGTTCTTAACATAGTGTTAGATAGATAGATAGATAGATAGATAGATAGATAGATAGATAGATAGATAGATAGATAGATAGATAGATAGATAGATAGATAAGATAAGATAAGATAAGATAAGATAAGATAAGATAAAATAGATAAGATAGATAAGATAGATAGATAGATAGATAGATAGATAGATAGATAGATAGATAGATAGATAGATAGATAAGATAAGATAAGATAAGATAGATAAGATAGATAAGATAGATAAGATAGATAGATAGATAGATAGATAGATAGATAGATAAGATAAGATAAGATAAGATAGATAAGATAGATAAGATAGATAAGATAGATAGATAGATAGATAGATAGATAGATAGATAGATAGATAGATAGATAGATAGATAGATAGATAGATAGATAGATAAGATAAGATAAGATAGATAAGATAGATAAGATAGATAGAAAGATAGATAGATAGATAGATAGATAGATAGATAGATAGATAGATAGATAGATAGATAGATAGATAAGATAAGATAAGATAAGATAAGATAGATAAGATAGATAAGATAGATAAGATAGATAGATAGAAAGATAGATAGATAGATAGATAGATAGATAGATAGATAGATAGATAGATAGATAGATAGATAGATAGATAGATAGATAGATAGATAGATACTTTATTAATCCTAAAGGAAATTAGGGCCTCAGTAGCAAGTTACATTAATCAAAAAGTCAAAAGTAAAAGTACACACTACATAGATTCACAATATACAAACAAGTATCTGTATAATTACAACAACACTCAGACAACACACTACAATAACAGAACCTGAGGGTATATATGGAGGTGTTATTTTGGTTTACGTTGTAAGGCTACCTCAGCGTGTGTTAGAGTTAGAGTTTTCACAGGCAGTGTTAAAAGTTACAAAGGGCATGATCATTAGACATCGCCTTTAAAAACAAATTAGTATCAGCATTTCCCAATTCCAGAACCATCAACATACAGTTCAGGCTGGCGTCCCGAGGCATTCTCCAGGTAAGAATGTCTGAGCTTTGCCACAGAAACTCTTGTATCCAAGGCACCACCTTCGCCACTGGCAGCACCCGTCTCCCTGGTGTTGTACCCCAGTTCTGTCAGAGATTCACGACTTACGGCGCGATCGAGACGCCGGATTGCGGCTGAGCGCTGAGCTAGTCCGATATCGGACATAGAGCGATTCCTAGATTTTGGCTTGAGATCATTCCCATCTCTGCTTCCTTTGTGACACGCTTGAGGGAGGGAGGATCCTCTTTGTAGGTAGCCACCGATTTCATCCAGTCTGTGATGTGGAGATGGGTCATCTGGCTTTTGCTGCTGTGGGGGTGTGGTGTCCATGGCTTCTGAGAGGTTTGGATCCAATCCATCGTCTCCTTCTACTTCTGCCTGTCCACCTGACTGACTGATTCTACGTACCCGACGTCCTTTGGGTTCATCTTCGGACTGGCTCAGCCTTCTACGCCTGACATGCGCCTCGTCATTCTCCGGCTGGCTGGACCTCCTTCGCCTGCCTTGTGATTCTGACATCTCTTTTTGGACACATTTTTGACCTTCTTCACTTTCTAACTCATCCAGCTGTTTTATGATCCTGCCTTCTTTTGGGGTCATCCTATCAGGCTGTGCAATCCTCTGTCCAAGTTGACTAGACCTTTTTTCAGTCCGGCTTACTGGCAGATCTGATCTGCTTGTCCAGCGTTCAACCTGCTTGTCTTGGTCATCAATTTGTCTAATTTGCTTACTATCTGTTTGTAATTGTTTTTCAAACTGACCCATGTTCACATCAACTTGCCTTACACTATGCTGCTGAACTTCCTTTAACATGTCTGTTTTACTTCCATCCCACCCCTCTCTCTCGTTTAACGAATCTACCCTTCTCTGGTCACTTATACTAATCATGCCTGTCTTCCCATCATGCCTCTTGTCATTTCTTTCACTCTCTTGGCTTGCCTTTTTCTGCATTCTGTTTTCTCCTTTACCTCCTTCCTCACCCAGTGGACTGACCCTTCTTTCATCATGACCTTCACTTGGTTCAACATTTCTAACCCTGCTTCTACCTCTACCATGCCCTTCATCCAACTGTCCTGCCCAGACTTTTCCTCTTCCCGAACCCTCGTCTGATGCACTGATCCTCCTGCTTCTTCTGCCCTCCGAAGATTCCTCAGTGCCTCTTTGCATGGTGTCATCCACACTCCTCTCCCGGCGTCGGATTTCAGAAGGCAGGACAGCCTTTTTGCTTCGCAGAAGGCTCGAGGCCTGGTCTGTTCTGGATACCGTTCGGCCCTCCCTTTGGACGAGCTGAATTTGATCGCTACTGGCTCTTCGCCTGGTCTCTACGCCTTCCCTACCGATGGGTGTCAATCTAGGTATGTCTGCATGGCCCCGGTCTGAAGATTCATGCGATTTTGGAGGTCCGGGTGAAGAACAGGCAATATTGTCTTTCAAAGGAGGAGGTGGCTGGCTAGGTCGGGAGGAAAGGCCATGGTGGGGAGCTTGGCCATAAGCAGGATGGAGTTCTTCAATACGACCATAAGGTGGAGGCTGACTGGGAGTATACCCAGTGACAAACTGTTGAGGCTGTGCAAATGATGGAGATGCATGTAAGATCTGCTCATATTTAAGTGGATGTTGCTGAACAGGTTGGTGATAGGCGCTGCCCATATCTGCAGGTTGGTGGGCGTGTATATATCTTAGTTCAGGTTGTGAAGCATCCATAGTCATAGGCATTGATTGTTGAAAGCTCTTTTCTCCAACTTGCGACTGTTGAGGTATTCTATACATTTGAGAGAGTTGTTGGATACCCCTGTAACAGAGTGAAGGTTGTAAACTATCTGTGACAGGATGCATCCCCTGGTGTCCCCGATCATAGTTTAAATAATTCGTATTTGGTATGTGCTGGTAATTCTGATGTTCGTCTGAGACTAAGTGATGAAGGTCTGTTGGTTCTGTGCTCGTACTGCGTCTGTATCTTTGGTGTTCACCGGTGTGTGCTTGGTAGCAATGTAACGGCTGCGTATTCGAACGCAGGTGCTGGACTGGGGGTTCGACAGTCCACGCAAATGGCCGGTTCGGGTGATCGAAATGAGGGGCCGAATATGGTGGTGGCGTGTCTACAGGGTGATGCCTGATTGAGGATGTGTCTGATCCTGAATCAGATGCCCGTCCTATGCTGTCCTCCCTCTCTCTCCGTCTCTCTCTTCCACGTATTCTTTAAGCAGGAACAAAACAAAAAGATGAGTTTTGTTCCGATTTAAAACTATCATTTTAATAGTTAAACCTCTGGGGTTATACAACCAGTGGTGATTCTAAAGAAAGAATGAATTTAAAATATATTATTAATAATAATTATAATCAGAACAAAAATATCATCAACAGAAATTCCTCACTACATAAAGCAAATGGAATATTGTACAGAAGTGAATTAAACGGTGCTATTAAATTACTGAAAAAAAACACTTCTTTACAGTCACTGCTCCTGAAACAAGATGCAATGATTTATTAGGTGGTAAGAGCTAAAATGGGTATTAGCTTTATTCATCATGTAAATGAAATGATCTTCTACAAAATGTGTTGTGTAATTTGTGTTTAGTTATCTGAAATCTTTCACAGCACTGTATACAGTAGTAGTAGTTAGCATGGGTACTGTTTACAGGGGCACTAACACTCGTGTACCTGGAGGGCCAGTTGATATACGAGTTTGTTTCACCGTCCCAGTCTTTCTGCAGAGACCACTCGCTTTCAGAAAAAGTTGCCAAACTAAAGAACACCAGCCAAAAGGGGGGCATCTTAGAATGATATGAAATGAAAATAGCTGGTAACTGTGTAAGGCATAATTTTAAAGCATTCAAAATCAAGAGTAATGCTACTTATGTACCATTAACTGTCAGGATTATATGTCTAGTTAGTGCTGTTTTGTTCTTTACTTTGGCCATGTCGTTTTTTTATTGTAACAGAGTTAAAAGTGGCCTATTAAAAACCTTTTACAGTGCCAAGATTTCCAACGTTTTCTTTAAGAATCAGAATGCCCGCAGCACCCTCTCGACTGTTACATCACCTTTCCTTTTAATTACACGTTTTAATCCCAAAACACAGGATACTAAATGTTGAATTTTTGCTTGATATGAGAGTTCAGCTGCTCAACATTCTATTGTCACTGTTCTCAACATGTGCCATATTTAAAAAATATATATATATTTTTACTTTATGCATTTTCTCCCCTTTTTCTCCCCTTTTTAGCGCGTCCAATTGCCCTATTGCATCACGCTTCCTCTCCACCAATGCCGATCCCCGCTCCGATTGAGGAGAACGAAGCTAACCCACGCCCCCTCTGACACATGGGCAGCATGCCGTATGCATCTCATCACCTACACTGTGATGAGTGCAGTGCAGCTCAGCGTTGCGTACGGAGAGACACACCCTGAAAGCACTCTCTTCTCATCTCTGTGCAGGCGCCATCAATCAGCCAGCAGAGGTCGTAATTGCACCAGTCATGAGAGAGAGACCCCTTCCGGCTTATTCCCGGCCATCTGAACAACAGGCCAATCGATGTGCCATATTTTTAATACAAAATAGATCTGGACTGCAGGCTGTCAGTCCGAATGAATAGGACTGGGCCTCTTTCTTTAAACTTTAGGCCTATTTTTGCATGGAATTGATGTATGGCTTTTGGTTTGCATACAAAGTTTCAAGATTTCTTGATCCAGCAGAGGACAACAGTGACAATGGTTTTCCGAAGAACTCCAGCACCCACGTAACTATATCTCAGTAGCATGAGGGCTTCTAGTGCAATGCCTTCTGAGTGCTTAACACAACTTCAGGTGGATTCACCTTTTATACACAATTATGTTACCAATTCACCAGGGGCAAATGGTTTCATTAGTGGCCCTTATATACGGTCACATTTTAAGTTTATTGCTGCTTTTCTAAAAAAAAAAATGCCTGAGTTTAAACCACACATATAGCGGCTTCAATTTCACTGAGTAAACGACACCCGATTTCTCACTATGGATCATGATGAACTACAGCTGTGTAGTCATATAGAAGAGATACAGCTCTGTACTAGTGATCGACCGATATGGGTTTTTTAATGGCCGATGCCGATACCGATATTTAGACGAAAGAAGTGGCCGATGGCCGATATATAAAGCCGATAATACCATTTTTTTACAACTAAAAAATACAATAATAATAATAATAATAATAATACAACAAAACAGAATTAATGATCTTAAATAAACATTTATTTATCACTGTAAATTCTTGTTTGCTCTTTTGGCCGTTCAAAAAATTAAATAAAAAAAATAAAAACTTTAAATAAAATAAAAATTCTTTCAAAGGTTTCAGTGCACTTAACATACACAAGCAGATAGCAGTATCTTTTTGTTTTTAAGAATGAACAAACATGCTTAAACCTCCAGGCTGGAGGATTACAATCCTTGTTCTTGTGCATTCACTGATGTCTGCCTGGAGAGTGGCAAAATGGACACACGGGGCGCTCTAACAACAGCCAGACCAATGACTGTATACAGTCACTGAGCTGACGGCGGCAATGTTTAAATATCGGCCTTGTGCGCACATATATCGGCCGATGCCGATTATCTAAAAAATGCCAAAAATCGGCCCGATTAATCGGTCGATCACTACTCTGTACCCATCTAAAAATGATCAGTTTGACCACCCATTAATGTACATGAAGCAATGGTTTCTGCAAAGGTCAGGAAAACTAATCATATACAAGAAGGAACCACAAAAACAGATCTGCCATGAACCAGTAGGTGCTGCCACTTGATGACCACAATGAACCACAATGAACCAAATCAACAATTAAACTCCAACCTGTCCAGGTCTTGTGCACAATTTGTGTGATATTTAGCTCTTTTATGTATGTAGATGATCTAGCTTGGACAAGTGTACCATTATAAAACAATATCATGGAATAATTGACTAAAGCAGTGGTTCTCAAACTTTTTAGACCAAGTACCACCCATTATCAAACCAAAACTTCCAAGTACCACCTATGTTTCTCATCTCAGAACCACATATGGCACACATTAATTAGGTGTGTGTGTATATACAGGGGTTGGACAAAATAACTGAAACACCTGTCATTTTAGTGTGGGAGGTTTCATGGCTAAATTGGACCAGTCTGGTGGCCAATCTTCATTAATTGCACATTGCACCAGTAAGAGCAGAGTGTGAAGGTTCAATTAGCAGGGTAAGAGCACAGTTTTGCTCAAAATATTGCAATGCACACAACATTATGGGTGACATACCAGAGTTCAAAAGAGGACAAATTGTTGGTGCACGTCTTGCTGGCGCATCTGTGACCAAGACAGCAAGTCTTTGTGATGTATCAAGAGCCACGGTATCCAGGGTAATGTCAGCATACCACCAAGAAGGACAAACCACATCCAACAGGATTAACTGTGGACGCAAGAGGAAGCTGTCTGAAAGGGATGTTCGGGTGCTAACCCGGATTGTATCCAAAAAACATAAAACCACGGCTGCCCAAATCACGGCAGAATTAAATGTGCACCTCAACTCTCCTGTTTCCACCAGAACTGTCCGTCGGGAGCTCCACAGGGTCAATATACACGGCCGGGCTGCTATAGCCAAACCTTTGGTCACTCGTGCCAATGCCAAACGTCGGTTTCAATGGTGCAAGGAGTGCAAATCTTGGGCTGTGGACAATGTGAAACATGTATTGTTCTCTGATGAGTCCACCTTTACTGTTTTCCCCACATCCGTGAGAGTTACGGTGTGGAGAAGCCCCAAAGAAGCGTACCACCCAGACTGTTGCATGCCCAGAGTGAAGCATGGGGGTGGATCAGTGATGGTTTGGGCTGCCATATCATGGCATTCCCTTGGCCCAATACTTGTGCTAGATGGGCGCGTCACTGCCAAGGACTACCGAACCATTCTGGAGGACCATGTGCATCCAATGGTTCAAACATTGTATCCTGAAGGCGGTGCCGTGTATCAGGATGACAATGCACCAATACACACAGCAAGACTGGTGAAAGATTGGTTTGATGAACATGAAAGTGAAGTTGAACATCTCCCATGGCCTGCACAGTCACCAGATCTAAATATTATTGAGCCACTTTGGGGTGTTTTGGAGAAGCGAGTCAGGAAACGTTTTCCTCCACCAGCATCACGTAGTGACCTGGCCACTATCCTGCAAGAAGAATGGCTTAAAATCCCTCTGACCACTGTGCAGGACTTGTATATGTCATTTCCAAGACGAATTGACGCTGTATTGGCCGCAAAAGGAGGCCCTACACCATACTAATAAATTATTGTGGTCTAAAACCAGGTGTTTCAGTTATTTTGTCCAACCCCTGTATATTAGTGATGGGAATTATGGCTTCTTGAAGGGAGTCGGATCTTTTGGCTCGGTTCCTTTTAAAGAGCCGTTCAAAAAAATGGCTCTTCGTTCTTCGGGAGGCGCTACTGGGTAAACTATAAGACACCCCCGATATTAATATAAAATTTTGCTACTTTGCCTTAAATGTAGGCCTAATTCAAACAACACTTACATGAGAAAAAAAGATTTATTTTAAAAGGAATAAAACTACAGAGAAGAGACAGACTGTGGTTACATTGCATTAAGTTTCAGAACAATCCTCTCTTGTATTTAACACAATTAAACAAGTTTATAGTTTATTTCTCAATTATTTGTCATTATACTACTAGCTCTCTGTGTGTGTGTGTGTGTGTGTGTGTGTGTGTGTGTGTGTGTCTCGCTTGCTCTCCGCGATACTGAAAGTGATTTCGGATTTGAATTTCGACAATAAACAGCTCTTATTACGAGTTATGATTAATTCCCTCTACTGATGCGAAGCTGAATGGGTGGATTACAGCCGATAAGAACTGCTCAGAAATAAAAGACTCGGTTCCTTTCGTTCATTTCAAAGATCTGTTCAATAGAATCGGATCGTTCGCGAACGACTCATCACTAGTATATATGCAGTTACCACTGACCATTTCAGTGAGTGCGCCTGTTTAGCGGAGTAGCCTTGTGATGTCAGGAACGAGATCAGTGAGCTTCAAATGCAGATCTGTCTCTGATAAAAGTGAGAGACCTACTGATAACTTTACTGATAACGTTTCGGAAATTCCGAGATGGAAACCGCGAACGTGAAGTATAGATGTAATGAAGTACGGTGGCTGCGTAGCCCAGAATATTTTTAAAAACACATTAGTTTTAATACAATTTGTTTTCATTAAACTGATTTTATTAAAACAGAATTATAAGAACTTTGAAACAGATTTTATTAGTAATTTACACAATTTGTTTCATATGATTTTTTTTAATTCATAATTATTAAATTATTTATTTTTTCGGTGCATGTAATTACTTTTCCGAGATTATCTGGCGTACCACCTCGTGCTGCTTCACGTACCACCAGTGGTACACGTACCACAGTTTGAGAACCACTGGACTAAAGGATTAGTTAACAATGGTCAAAGTTTTTTAGGCATCTTTGACTAAACTTGAGTCGCTGGAATAGGGATGTTACTAATAAACCTTATGAGCTGAGTGGTAGTGAGAATATCGCCTTAGTATGAGGCAACAAGACAAAAACAGGATATTTCACCTAAAAATCATACATAAAATACATTAATATGTCTATATGATTGTTTTTAAGGGTCACCCAGTGATAACTACTCTTTAAAAAAAGCAGAAGCTTATGGACTCACCCTTGTCGACTGAGGATGTTCTGTGCCTGTTGCTCAAAGAACATATCTCCTGGAGAGATGCCCTGGCGTGTGGACGGCAGAGAGGACCGGCGGGCAACGCGTGGTGACCTGGACACCGCTGCTACACCTCTGACTGGCTGAACTGGCATCTCCTCAGTGGGTGGGGCTTCTTGTGTACGTGGCCTATGGCTCCTGTCTGGTGTTCTCCGGTAGTTCTCCGAGTTCATGGCCTTCTCACTCTCTTGCCTTGCATCTACGCTCCTAGATGAAGTAAAAGAACCTGTTCGCTCCCTGGGTGGAGGAGGACCAGGATCAGGTCCGGGATTTGTGGACATGGAAACCCGGCCCACGCCCGAGCTGCTGTATTGCGGCCTCCGGGTGCTTCGTTCACGCCTCCTCTCTTCCTCTCGAAGAGGTTCCTGTTTCTGTCCACGCCCATCTTTAGCTTGTTTGGGCATAAGGTCAGACTCTCGGCGTGCCCGCGTGTATCTCGGCGCGCAATCCAAGTCCGATTCCTGGTCGAGGAGGATTCCGTAACGTTCCGACAACTGTCGCCGACGCTCGGCTTTGTAGCGGGCGATGCGCTCGGCTTTGGAACTGAGGCCGGCATCGTCTGACCCTCCAGGGTTGGGAGTTGAGTCGGTATGGATAGTAAATTGTGCACTGGACGGCCTTGTTTGTCTCTCTAAATCCTCCATCGCATCTTGAATGTAGTGTCTTACTGTGGAAAAATGAAAAAAAAAAGAGTAGTATGTGGTTTGGGACACAGTTCAAGTATTACAGTATTAAAGGATATTACACAGATGATGATAACAGATGTTGGGCAATGTCAGCACTTGCAATGGGTCACTGTTGGGACCACAAATTAAAGACATGGCCAACAGTCCACCAACCACATTTGAATCCACTTTGCTAATGCTTGGCCAAAGTTGAGCAAATGTTCGCAATTACATTGTGTAATGTACCCAAGTAATCGGGTCAAGGGATTGTCCAGCGTCAGCTAACATTACCCAGCCAAGTATTTAGACCATATACCCTTGACTGAGTGCCAGTTACAAGGTAAAACAAAAACATTACTACACACCTGGTTCAACAGAGTCTGAAGCACGTGTATATCGTGGAATATCTTCCTCCAGCAGTCGATTGGTCACTGAGCCAGGTGTGTATTCCATGCTTGTAGCCAGAGCGGTTGGCACATCGGTGTCTATACCTTCTAGCCGTCTCGCAATCCTCTCTTTCCTAGATTAATAAATGTATTATTATTGCAAACAAGCACATATGTATAGTGTCTTAAAAAGTCATTACCCAACCATCTTCTGTTCAAATGAATTACAAGCTTGGATTGTATCAGAAGGAAAAACACCTTCTGAACTGAGCCACCTAAAACCATAAATGTTCTTTATTTAAGCCACCCCAGAGTTGATTTATCTGTGTTTTTGGGTCTGCGTCCAATTAACTTTACTTCTTGTTTATAAGATGTTTAATGATCTAAAATCATTAAGTGCAAAATATATTAAATCACAGAGGATTTAACTTTTTCACAGCATTGTATGAATGAACATTTTCACAGTTTTGTTTTGGTGACTATTACAATCACATACTAAAAACAGAAGTTGAAAACATGTTTCTGGGTCTGCGTCCAATTAACTTTACTTCTTACTTAAGATCCCACCAGATTTATAACCCTGTTACTGAAAAGCATCCAGATCAACATGTTACCATTAGCATATTTTACAGTGATAATTGCATTAACTGGCTGACACTTCCCACTTATAATCAGTCCACAAGACTTTTGCTAGAGTGTTGGCAAAAAAGAGATGGTGTCATTGCCCCTCTAGATTGTCTAGCATTGATGTACTTTTGAATTTTCACCAGCCTTATAATGCTCTGTATATTTAGATACATTAATTGCCTTTAAGAGGGTCTGTTCCCTTTTGTCTAACTGGTGTGTCTCATTAGATCTGCCTTGTTTTAAATGCTCCAGGGAATTCATTTTAATGTTTTCTATGGACATTTTCTACCATACTGACCAGCCTTACAAAGAGATGGGATTTATACCCATGTACAAAGATTATTCTCCAGTGTCTTACATATGTGTTGTCAGTCAAGAAATGTATAAATAATTAATCTTAGTGCTTTCATTTTGACCTAATACAAACTTCAAAAAATCCATTTACAAGTGTTAATGACCCAACTCACCTCTTCATTTCTGGATTACTGTTGTTTGAGGTTTCAAAATGCTTCCTTAACTCTGAAACTATAGAAATTTGTTAGTGAAGTCAACAAAATCATAACACATGTATTTATTATTTTAATAATACATTACATTACAATACATTCTAATAATACATTCATAATATTATAATAATACATTTATTTATTATTTACACTATTTTATATTACTGAATTTTATTGAATGTGTATTGAATAAAGCCTAAGTATGGCTCACCGTTGGGCAGCAAAGCAAGAATTCTAGCATCAGTTTTCTTCTCTTCAAGGCAAAAGTCTTCAGTAAATCTGTAGAAACAGTATATTTACAGTATATTTACTGTTCTATAATTTACAGAAATCATACAAAACATTTGCAATGTTTTAAGATTGTAATTATTTCAGAAGCCTAGTTAAAGAATAAAAATCCATGGAGATGATGTAGTGAGACATGCTTAAAAAACCTAAGTGTGTCTGATTTTAAAGCTATCATGCAGCTATCAAGGACAGCAAGAAGTCCTCCACAGAATTTATTTAGTAGCAATCATTTTGGCTAAAAAAGGGTGCAACTAATTAGTGAATTAGTTGTTAAACAAAGGGACAGCTACATTTTACCAGGGTGTGTAATGTATTTTTTAAAGGATCAAAAACAGAACAAATTGTGGATACATTTTTTGTTTAATGATCTACAATCAGTGCAACATGTATTCAATCATAGGATACACTGTATGAATGCACATTTTCACCTTTTTGTTTTGGTGACTATTACAATCACATACTAAAAACAGAATTTTACAATTTTGTAACAGTTAAGCAATTAATACATACACCATAGTATTGAGCAACTTAAAGCCATTTAAAAAGGGCTTGGGCAATTTAAAGACCTATTTCAGAGAACTGCTTCAGTACCATGTTTCTGTGTGACATTTAGAGATGAACTGATACAGGGGTGTTGAGGACTCCGAATGCCCTCATGGTCTGTCACAGTAATTAGTATAGAGTTAAGCTTTTAATATTACATCAGTCGAGTTTTGCTTCCCCATGGCACCATGGCTGCACAGACTAAACATGCCACTCCAGTTACTATGAGTTGCAGTTGGCACATGCTGATACTTCATGCAATTCTAAAGACAAAGTGTCCATAAAGGTTTAATACTTCAAAGCATTTTCATGCTAAATGAATGGTTATTTCAGCAGGTCACAGGATTGACACTGGTTGTATGTGCTTGATGGGCCTGCCTGCAGTCCAGAGCTGTCTGTACCATAAATAGGAAAACGGTGACCATATACTGTTGAGAAGTCTTGTGTCAAACAATAGGCAGCAAAAATTGGACTTACAAAACTGCAACAGTATGGTTTGTTTGTTTGTTTATTAGGATTTTAACGTCATGTTTTGAGGTAGTTACTCGATACACAGGATTCATCAGTTCACGAGGTCATATCGAACACAGTCACGGATAATTTAGTGTCTCCAATTCACCTCACTTGCATGTCTTTGGACTGTTGGAGTGCTACCCACTTAGCCACCGTGCCACCCCGGCAACAGTATGGAAATCGCAAATAAAATAGAAATGCAGTGTTCAGGTGAGTCTTTGATAAGCAAAGATGATCAGAGGATCTCCAGTTTGTCAACAAATGTGTGAGAAAATGATTGAAATGTTTAAAAACATTGAACTTCGAAGAAAGATTGGAAGGGATTTGCATATTTCTCCCTCTACAGTGCATAATATCATTAAATCATTCAAGGAACCGGGAGAAATTTTAGTGCGTAAGGGCCAAGGGCGCAAGCTTAAACTAAACGCTTGTGATCTTCGATCCCTCAGGCGGCAACCAGATAATAAAATGCAATACCTCTACTGTGAGTAAAATAATTTGGCATTATAGTAAGTAGAAATACCAACTCCTTCTAATGTCCTACAATATTAATAGTGTTTTGACATTACCCATCAGGTATTGAGATTTGCTATGCCTATTTACACACCCAAAGCATGCTAGGTAAAGAATAGAACAGATGGACGTTTCTCCCTAATCTGTACAGACACAGGCAAACGCTAGACTAGAATAAACACATATTGAATCACAACATGAGGGTGAAGCAGATAACACCACAAAGGCAGCTCTGCTTTGTAAAAGCTTCATCCCTGCGACTAACTACACATTATTCAGTTTGCCTGTCAGACTGCAACTGCCGTTACTTTTAGTCTGTATGGTATTTTAAGATTTACATAATGGTTTCTGCTACTGTTTTTTTTTATTATGAATAAATAATTGTTGTCCAATAATTGATTATTGTTGACTTGATCATTTTCAACAGCTGAAGCAAATACACACCTTGGTGCTTTTGTCTGTGGCTGTGCAGGATTGCAGCTTTTGACTCAACTCCAAGCCCTGCAAAAGAAAAAAAAAATACTTGGATAGGAAACACTCATTCCTCACACTAGAACATCAGAGAAGAGCATACAATGTCTATATTTGGCTGTCAGCAAGTACTAGGCAAAAATCCCTGTATCCCTGTGAAGATATCATTTAATGATGGTGTAGTATGGGGTGGGTTACGTTTGAAAAGCAAATTCCTAGAACCAATGAGAAAATATACACAACTAGTCATTTAAAACACAACCATTTTAAGAACACATCAGAACACATCAAAAACCTAAACTATCACCCTTTCACAATTGGGGAAACAAACTACAAACTACCAAAACATGTCTGCCAAGAATAAGAAACAACTGGAATACAAGTATTGTTGTCCCCAGTCAAGCACGTTTTACATCACTATGTTTAATATAAAAATAAGGCCCCATAAAATGAGATTCGTTGCAGATCACAATGACAAAGAAACAGCAATCTGGATGAGCATTTTGGGGCCCAATAAACAAAAAAAAAACAAGCTATTTGGCCACAATGACCAGAACAGAACAGGTTTTTTTACAATGGACATTGTCTCAAAGCAACTTTACAGAATCCAGGACCAACAGACCAAAAACCCCTCTTGAGCAAGCAGGGCAGTAGCAAGGAAAAACTCAAAATATTAAAATTACAGGAAGAAACCTTGAGAGAAAACAGATTCATCCGGAACCCATCTCCTTGGGTGGCCTGGAGAATAATTTGAATGAATAGGATTTATACTAAATTAAATTAAAGTTCTAACTAGCCTAAAAAATAATAATAATAATAATAAAGTAAACAAAAGGAGAGGCATTTAAACACAGCAACACTGCACCTACTACTAAGGTGAGTGCTCAAGAATCTAAAGAGTTATACCAGGAGCTTGTTGATGGCTTAGAGACGTGAGAAACCATACACACACTGTGATAGGCTGAGTGTTAATATTATAAACCTGTTTGCAATAAGTTCACCTACAATAGGCAATTTTACCTAATAAAAAAGATGCATATATATATTTTTGACCATGTACTTTATTTGTCACATATACATATACAGATGTACAGTACAATTAAATTCTTTCTTCGCACATCCCAGCTTGTTTGGGATCAGAAGCTGGGGTCAGAGCGCAGGGTCAGCCATCGTACGGCGCCCCTGGAGCAGACAGGGTTAAGGGCCTCGCTCAAGGACCCAACAGTGGCTGCATAGCAGAGCCTGGATTTGAACCGCCAATTCTCCGGTTGATAGCCCAAAGCTCTACACACTAGTCTACCACTGTCCCTTGACTGTATATATAGTATATAAAGTCTAGAGGTGTTGAGAAGCATAAAGTATAGCTGTAATGAGAGCTACACACGGCTAATATAAAGTGGACAGGGTTGTGCACTGTGCAAGCACTCGCACAGTGCGAGTTGAGCCGTGGACTTTCTAAAAATACAGAAAGAGGAGGACAAGGTAAAAAATAACAGCACTTGCAGTTTTAAAACTGCAACCTCTCTCTGTAAGCATACACATCTCAGAACTATCAAATGCTACTACATGGTTTGATTGTGAATTTGTTAGTATTGGTTAATTGGTGTTTATTTCATGTACCATCATGGCTCTAAATACAGTATTTCTGCAGTACGTAACTTTTACTGATGGAAGGAAACAGTCAATTGTACAATATTTTAAAAACAAGACTAAACCAGGTCCAGATGTGTTATAGGAATCAATTTTGCAACCTTTTCCATGACTAAATGACTGGAACAAACTTTGTTGAATAATTTATTAAGTTAAAAAACAAACATGTAGCAACAAAGATTAACTTGGTGGTGTACAAAGTTCCAAAATAGCATTTCTGTTTGACGTCTTGTTTTACACACTTACACTTGGTTACATTTATGACAGGACAGGTCATTACAGGTTACACAAGATTTATTAGTTCAAGTCTTTTAACGTCAAACAGTCGCAGACAATTTTGTATCTCCAATTTAACTCACTTGCATGTCTGTGGACTGTGGGAGGAAACCCCCGCAGACACGGGGAAAACATGCAAACTCCACACAGAAAGGACCCAGACCACTCCACTTGGGAATCGAACCCAGGACCTTCTTGCTGTAAGTGCAACCAACCGAGCCGCCCCAGAATAGCATTTCATTTTGAGGCATTGCTCATTTCTTTTTAGTTGTTTTTATTATATAATTATATTTTAGTTATCAAGACGGCCGTGGCCTTAGTTACCACAAGCCGTAGCCTAGTGGTTAAGGTACTGGACTAGTAATCAGAAGGTCGCTGGTTCAAGCCTCACAGGTTGCTGCTGTTGGGCCCTTGAGCAAGGCCCTTAACCCTTAATTGCTTAGACTGTATACTGTACCTGTAATGTGAGTCGCTTTGGATAAAGGCGTCTGCTAAATGCCGAAAATGTCAATGAAAATGTAAATGACAGCTGATGAATTCTCTGTGCCCAAATAATAAGGCAAGCATCCATATCGACAAATTTAGGAATTGTCTGATCAGACCAGTCAAGCTTCTTCCTTTTCTCCAATGTCCAGTCTCAATACTGAATGCCCATTGTAGGTCCTTTCAGTTTGGCTGTTTTTTTTTTTTTTTTAAACTGGTCTGAGACTATACAGCCCAATACACAGACGGGTATAATGCCCCGTGTTGTGACACGTCGACCATTATTAAAACGATCTGCATTTTGAGCCACGGTAACCCATGTGGTCTATGCCAGATGCATAGCCTTCATATCCTTAAGCATCAATAAGCCTTGGCCAGCCGATCAGCCTGACGTTGGTTCTTGACTTGTCCCTCCTCAGACCATCGTCAGTGGGTACTCATCACTACTGCCTTGGAGGCATTTGCTTGTTTGGAACTACTTCATTCATGCTTTCTGGCCGTAATTATAATAATTCGGGACAGTGGTAGCCTAGTGGGTAGAGCTTTGAGCTATCAACCGAAGGTTGGCGGTTCAAATCCAGGCTCTGCTATGCAGCCACTGTTGGGTCCTTGAGCGAGGCCCTTAACCCTGTCTGCTCCAGGGGCGCCGTACGATGGCTGACCCTGCGCTCTGACCCCAGCTTCCAAACAAGCTGGGATATGCGAAGAAAGATTTCATTGTACTGTACACCTGTATATGTATACATGACAAATAAAGGATCTTATCTTATATATATATATATATCTAATCTAGACAATATAAGCCTTTCTGCATGTTATTAATTCCATCTTTGTTAGACAAATCCCACAAAAACCAATAAATCCTGCAGCACCAGCAGTGCAACAGGGAGCAGAATCTTACCTTGACTGCACTTAGCAACATGACTCAAATAGTTAGTAATCCACGGGTTCTGAATCATGGTGCGAATGAAAAAGTACAAGAATAAACCCGAAGGAAAAAATGAGTCTTTTTTAAAAATTTGATCTAGATAGAGAGACGTGGAGGAAGCCCAGACTCTAGCACAACCCTGGAGGGTTCGGCCAAACGAATACACATCGCTGAGGGTAAGAGATCCAAAGAGAGAGAGAGAGAGGGAGAGAAGGCAGGAGCGAGAGATGTTAAAGCTGCTCGCAGGCTGTAATTTGATTGCAGGCAGAAATTAGCCTGGGTGATAAAAGTGGACTCTTGGAGCACGGTGAATTCCCAGACTTATGACACGAACACATGCCAAAAAAAGTTTAAAGGTGTTATTTATTCAGTAGTGTGTGCTTTCCTGTTTCTGTTTGAATGATGCCCGACTGATCAAATAATTTCACAGTAAACACATGCCAGTCCTTTTATAAATGTAGAGACAGTGAACCATTCCGTACCACATTGGCAGGGCGATTAATCACACTGTTTATGCACTAAACATTCAAGTCACCCTGAGATGCTTAAATGATTGCCGCTCACGTGGCGCAGCGATAAAATACGCTAGCACACCAGAGCTGGGATTTCTAATACATCATATCAAATGAACAACGTTTGGCTGTTGTTCATCCAGGTGAGGGAGCCGGATAAGGACCTCATAACTGATGCAATTATGACCTCTGCTGATGAGGGTGTGGCTCTCCGTGCACAAGGCTGATTGGCATCTTTTCGCGCAAATGAAAAGATGCAGTCGGGTACTGCTCACGTGTCGGAGGAGGCGTGTGTCAGTTCTCTCTCTTCAATCAGAGGCGGGGGTCAGCACCAGTAGAGAGGAAGCATAACGCAATCAGGTACAAATTGGATGAGCAAAAAAAAATTATTGGCGTATGTTCCCACTGTAAAACAAGCATCATGTCCACAACAGTCATGAAAAAGCTGGTTGATCCCAGTGGAACTAACATTGCAAATCGAAACAGGATGGCAGATAGGGTCTGCAATGCAGAAAATGCAAAAATTTTGGTTTTGGAAGGTAATAAACAAATGGAATGTTTGTTTGTTTATTTATGACAGGAACGGTAGTTACTCATTACACAAGGTTCATCAGTTCACAAGGTTATATCAAACACACTCATGGACAATTTAGTGTCTCTAATTCACCTCACTTGCATGTCTTTGGACTGTGGGAGGAAACCGGAGCACCCGGAGGAAACCCACACAGACACGGGGAGAACATGCAAACTCCACACAGAAAGGACCCGGACCGCCCCACCTGGGGATCGAACCCAGGACCTTCTTGCTACCCATTTAGCGCCACTGTGCCGCCACAAATGGAATGTATAAACACAGACAGGTGCGTAATTTAGAGATTTGTTTCCGATATAAAGAAACCATTACATTTTTATCTTTTAGCAAATGCTTTAAAAGCACGTGTTTCTCGATCTCTGTGAATTCCTAAGTGCTGCCCCAGGGTATCACCACACCTCTATATCACAAGCGGCAAATGGTCCATTAACCACTGCTTTACATCATGGCAAGAACCAATACGTACATATGAAAACTGAAGCCACAGAATTTCTCATCATGCTGATATAAAATATATAGTTCAATTTTCTTTGACAAACAGCAATAACAAGCGTCCTCAGTGTTAGATTATAAGGTAAGATTCTTAAATGACAGAACTGCCAATACAATATCATGATGCTTGATCATAATGTTTAAATAATGCCAATTTAAAAGGTAAGAATGAAAAGCTTGGTGTGGTTAGTGGCTGAGTACAGGAGGATAACATGTAATACCCATTATTTAAAGGGAACAAAGATATTTTAGACAAGCATTATGGCAGTATGTATGTGTAGTATACTGTAAGGACACCATTGTTCCTTAAGTCAATGCGCTTTAGTCATTGCAAAAAGCTGAATAAAATCCAGATGATCTGAACATTATATGCCTTCAACTTGAATTTCTTATGTGCCTGTTCACAAACCACAGTCCATAAAGACATGGTTTGATAAGTTTGGTGTGCAGAAACCCCAGTGGCCTGCACATATCTAACGCCATTGGGATGAATTAGAACACTGATCATGAGCCTTCAGCTTTCAGAGCGGTCACAAAAACAGAGACGCACTCGAACCTTGCGTAAACTCTCTAGAATAAAGTGGGGACCGTAATAGGTGCAAATCCATCCGGCAACACCATATTCATGTTCACGATTTTGAGATTGGATGTCCGACAGACTCATGGTCAGGTGCCCACATACTTCTGGCCATGTAATGTATCTATATTTTTGGAAGCCCTACATTTAGAACCCAGTGCAGCCTTAGCCAACATAACAGCACTGAGACTTGATAAGACTGGAGAATACAAAGCAAAGACTAAGAGCGTTCTAGGTGCAGAGGGGGGGGGGGTCATCCGTATTGATTTTGGGGTGGACAAAATGTAAACGGGCACTGCCGCCAATGGGGATAGGACAACGATGTTTGTAAAAACACTAAAATAAAAGTTATATAAGAGCTGTTTTGTAACTCAAGTAACTCAAGGTATGTGTACAAGGTAATATTTCTACAAGAAGTCACTAGAGGGCAAAGCAATGTAGGATGAAGAAGAATAATGCTAGAATATTTCTGATGCAGGAAAATCAACATAAATAATTGTGTGTACTTAAGACATCTGACTTCTTCACCTTAGTCAAATGCTTATATAAAAAGAGACAAGTCATTACAGTTACATTAATGATTCTGCTTCATATATTATGATAAATCATAAACAAATCACTGAGTTAATCAAAAATAATACTCTTATTTCCAGCATAAACACCATATTGTGATAGATCTCAAACAAAATGTCAGATTTGTAAAACAGAATGCAAGTTTTGTACACACAGTCATTTTCCCTGCCCCTTTACCACCTTCAAACACCCTTTATAAGGTAATGTGTGCTCCAATTGGCTAAAAGGATAGTACGTGGGTGGGGGGACTTGTTTACAATGTGGAACTGTCCATGTGCTTCACTGTTGACTTTATTTACTCCACTGATTTTTTAGGAACAGTCTACAGCGTTTGACATTTCACAGCCATCGCCAATAAGCATGATTCTATTATTCATGCCGATCATTTCTAACACAGTCCTACTGTTCAAAACAACCTCATAAACCTGAAGCTGCTAATGATCCCACTCAGAGATTCTTTATGAGGTCTATTAGCATGTTTGGTTCCGTCAACCAATCAAAATTACTGGTTTTCTTAAATATTTTGGCATACACTGTTAGTCTTAAACCTTATTTCTATCTAAAGCATGCATAAACACTTAGCTCTTAATATATAGCACAAATAGTCCATCACTGTACTGTACAATAAGGATTTATGTGGTTTCCAAGGAACAAAGCTGTTTACACAAGACCAAATGAAGCTAGAAAGTTTCTGTTTGGACAACAAAATACCAGAAGGTAACAAATCTTAGCCTGCATTTAGAAGCACATATTACAGCTTATTTATATGCACACAATTTCTATACAATTAAAATTGGTGCACAGCTACACTTTGTAAACTAAGAATATCAAAACCCCAACATATTTTATATGTATATTATATTTGCATCATGTTCCAGCATAAAGGTAGAACTATAATGTTTAGTTAGCATTTGTAAATGTTTAGTTCTGCTGTTCCACACTACTGCCATTCTTTTTCTTCAATAAAACATTAATACAATAAACTGAGGCTGTTATTAGTTAAAAGAAAGATAAAATGTGCCTAGTACTTAACATTTAAAAATACTCCTTAAGAGAAAAAAATAATTGTGATGAGACGCCACTTTTTTCAGCAACCAAAGCCTCAAAGATGGATAACCTGGGGCTTCGTATATGTGCGATATGGCATTGATTTTTTATACAGCTACCCATAACAAAATCCTAAATTCACCCAGCTTACTGCTGAAGGCTATTTTACATTCCGACTGAGCATGAAGACTCCAGATCTCTGCCTCCTCTCTTTGCCTTTATTAGGTCACAGTGTAGAGAAAAGGCATAGTACAGTCTGTTTAACTTGTCCTGAACTGCAGGCACCACAGTGAGACAGTCCAGTCTCAAAGAGCTGTGCTGTGCTTACAAAAGCCATCAAACCTCAATAAGCTGAGAGCTTGCATGAAAAGATGCGAAAACAGAGGCATCAGAAGCTTGTTGGCACCAAAAAGGCTTAGTAGAGGTCATTAAGGCAAAAGAGTGGAAGGCCCAGGGGTTGAAACAGTGGATATGAACATTTGTTCAGAGAACTAGATGTTTTTCATTTAAATTAAAAATTGCTTATTTGTTTTAATGAATGTCCTCTTTGTTATTTATTTATATTATTTATTATATTATTATATTATATTATTTATTAGGATTTTAACATCAGTATTTACTCACTTTTGACTACATTCATGACTTTACAGGTTATTACTTGTTACACAAGATTCATCAGTTCAAGTCTTTAATGTCAAACACAGTCATGGACAATCAAGTATCTCCAGTTCACCTCACTTGCATGTTTTTAGACTGTGGGAGGAAAACGGAACTCCCGGAGGAAAGCCATGCAGACACGGGGAGAACATGCAAACCCAACACAGACAGGACCCGGACCGCTCCGCCTGGGAATCGAACCAAAGACCTTCTTGCTGTAAGGCAACAGTGCTACCAACTAAGCCAACGTGCCACCTCCTCTTTGTTAAATGAGAAATCTTGTATATTTTTATTCAACTCTACATCACCACAATACCTTTCAAGGTGTGTGGGGTTGAATATTTCGGTATTGTGACCGCATATTTATTTCCACTAGCCTTTTCCTCCTGATAAGGTTTGTGGTGGGTTTGGTGCCGCCCAGAAACAATAGGTGCAAAAATACACCCTGCACAGGACGAGAATCCATCAAAAGGCAAAACATTTTCATACACTTACATACTACATCACACATGGTGGCAACTGTAAGTGTGATTGGAACCTGGAAGTATCCAGAGGAAACCCACACTCAGGAAGTGTGTGCAATTCCACAAGGCCACCACAAGAGTGTTAATGAACCTTTGCCTAGATAGAAGATCTAAAACAGCACTGGATAGATACAGGGGTTGGACAAAATAACTGAAACACCTGTCATTTTAGTGTGGGAGGTTTCATGGCTAAATTGGACCAGTCTGGTGGCCAATCTTCATTAATTGCACATTGCACCAGTAAGAGCAGAGTGTGAAGGTTCAATTAGCAGGGTAAGAGCACAGTTTTGCTCAAAATATTGCAATGCACACAACATTATGGGTGACATACCAGAGTTCAAAAGAGGACAAATTGTTGGTGCACGTCTTGCTGGCGCATCTGTGACCAAGACAGCAAGTCTTTGTGATGTATCAAGAGCCACGATATCCAGGGTAATGTCAGCATACCACCAAGAAGGACAAACCACATCCAACAGGATTAACTGTGGACGCAAGAGGAAGCTGTCTGAAAGGGATGTTCGAGTGCTAACCCGGATTGTATCCAAAAAACATAAAACCACGGCTGCCCAAATCACGGCAGAATTAAATGTGCACCTCAACTCTCCTGTTTCCACCAGAACTGTCCGTCGGGAGCTCCACAGGGTCAATATACACGGCCGGGCTGCTATAGCCAAACCTTTGGTCACTCGTGCCAATGCCAAACGTCGGTTTCAATGGTGCAAGGAGCGCAAATCTTGGGCTGTGGACAATGTGAAACATGTATTGTTCTCTGATGAGTCCACCTTTACTGTTTTCCCCACATCCGGGAGAGTTACGGTGTGGAGAAGCCCCAAAGAAGCGTACCACCCAGACTGTTGCATGCCCAGAGTGAAGCATGGGGGTGGATCAGTGATGGTTTGGGCTGCCATATCATGGCATTCCCTTGGCCCAATACTTGTGCTAGATGGGCGCGTCACTGCCAAGGACTACCGAGACTACCGAACCATTCTGGAGGACCATGTGCATCCAATGGCGGTGCCGTGTATCAGGATGACAATGCACCAATACACACAGCAAGACTGGTGAAAGATTGGTTTGATGAACATGAAAGTGAAGTTGAACATCTCCCATGGCCTGCACAGTCACCAGATCTAAATATTATTGAGCCACTTTGGGGTGTTTTGGAGAAGCGAGTCAGGAAACGTTTTCCTCCACCAGCATCACGTAGTGACCTGGCCACTATCCTGCAAGAAGAATGGCTTAAAATCCCTCTGACCACTGTGCAGGACTTGTATATGTCATTTCCAAGACGAATTGACGCTGTATTGGCCGCAAAAGGAGGCCCTACACCATACTAATAAATTATTGTGGTCTAAAACCAGGTGTTTCAGTTATTTTGTCCAACCCCTGTAGAAACCTAGTCTTTCCAAAGATATTACCTAAAACGAAGTGTATTTGTTTGTATGTGACAATCTTCCAAAAACTCTCATGGGTGTTTGATAAGGCTGGTAGCTGGTACATGCAACGGCCGAGCAAAGGTCACATGACAGTTTTGTTTATATTGATCAGGTTAGAAAAACTTTATACTTATTAGCAGTAACTCAACTGGACCAATGTCATACCAGCACATCTACCATAGGAGTATGAGTACTATCAGTAAGTCAGGCACACAGCAAATGGCTAAAGAATTACCACATTCTTTTCTAATTCATACTATTCAAGTTGGTCGAACTTTTATACACAAATAAAGCTATTAAAATAAATAAATGTAGCACTTCAGTTGCATTGCAGATTGTGTTGTAATGTCTGTAGAAAGAACTACTCACGGGTCCATAAGGTTCTACACAAGACGTTGTCAGTTTATTTTGACAAAGCAGGCAGGTGCAACTAATTTAACAGCTGCAATGCTGGTGCCTGGCCAACAGTTACCACAGAGGAGAAACTCAGACGCATAGCTAAAGTAATGGCTAAAACCATCACATGAAGTTTACCTCACACCATTCATTCATTAACAAACTGTTTCTAGCGAGATCTGATGACAGAATTAGCAGTCATGGGAGTGGTTTAACACTTGAACCTTGAAGTAAAGGTCAAACTAGAACTAGTTGGCAACAATAAACACCAACAGCCCAACATAAAGGCTAGTCTTATTGTCTGATTAAAATTCAAATCTTCAAACAAATGTACATTAAATTTACTCCAGCACGTCTTCAGATTTAGTCTATTGTGCATTTAGTCTATTGACCTGATGACACTGTTAGTCTTTCGACCATGAGGAATCTCAAACGTAAACAGACTGAGGCTGCCAAGCATAGACATGCCAGCAATAAGGCACCAACCAGCTCAAGTTACACTGCTGCACTGCTGTGATCAAGCTTTGAGGAACAGCCTGTCCTAACATTTGTATTTATGATGCATCCAAACACAAATGTCACAAAATGTCAAAAACAAACACAGACAAGCATTAGAATGGGGATCACATTCAAATTAAGAAGTCTGTGCTAATGTCGGTCATACAAATATAAAATAACTACAATTTCTTTTAAAGTTTGTTTGTTTATTAGGATTTTTTACACTGTGGTTACATTCATGACAGGAAACAGTAGTTACACAAGGTTCATCAGTTCACAAGGTTATACCAAACACAGTCTTGGACAATTTAGTTTGTCCAATTCACCTCACTTGCATGTCTTTGGACTGTGGGAGGAAACCGGAGATCCCAGAGGGAACCCACGCGGACATGGGGAGAACATGCAAACTCCACACAGAAAGGACCTGGACCGCCCCCACTTGCGGATCGAACCCAGGACCTTCTTGCTGTGAGCCGACAGTGCTACCCACACCGTGCAGCCCCCAATTTCTTTTAATACTGAGTCAATTAATAAACATTAAATATACAATGATGAGGGTAAAAATTGCCATCTGCTTTTAAGAATTAATAAAAAGTCCAGGACATGATACAAAAACATGATAGGAACTAAAATACAAAGCAGGGTCACAATAAACTTTCTATGGGAGCTTTGTTAAACATCATTAGACAACAGATGCAAATAGTTCATAGTTTAAAGACCTTTAGTATTATAAAGTATTATGGTATATTTAATGTAATACTGAAAAAGCATTAATAATGAACCTTATGTTTGCTAGTACATTTCACAACAGACTGTCACAGTTACATAATTACAGCTTTGTATTGGCCAACACCAGCTCAGCTATATTATCAGTGACTTTATTATTGTAATCAAATTGCATTGCCATCACCAATTAAATGTTTGTAGTGTTTAACCAAGTAATGGGAACTCTTCAATGTTGTACAGTAATAGGTTTAAATATTAAGGGTTTGTTTGTTTGTTTATTAGGATTTTAACGTCATGTTTTACACATTTGGTTACAGGAAACAGTAGTCACACAAGGTTCATCAGTTCACAAGGTTATACCAAACACAGTCTTGGACAATTTAGTGTCTCCAATTCACCTCACTTGCATGTTTTTGGACTGTGAAAGGAAACCAGAGCACCCGGAGTGAACCCACACAGACACGGGAGAACATGCAAACTCCACACAGAAAGGACCCGGAGCGCCCCACCTGGGGATCGAACCCAGGACCTTCTTGCTGTGAGGCGACAGTGCTACCCACTTGGCCACCGTGCCACCCTAAATATTAAGTAATATAATATACAGTTATAACACGCATATAACAAGCAGTTCCAACCAAACAATCTGATTATTTTCACCATACGTGTATCATTTCACTGACCACTGGTTAATAACTAATGATAAGTGGCCCATCCAGCCTCTAATAACAGTATAACCACAAGTAAGGAAGAAAAAAATTGATGGCAATTAATTATTATGCAAGCTAAAAAGAATATAGACTTATAAAGAAAATGTTTAGTAGCATGGACATGGACAAACAGAACTAGCAGAAAGAAAGTGGTCACTGTCAGGTCAAAGCCCACTGACACATATGTGGCAGAAAAGCTGTTAAATGCCTCAAAAGTACTGACTGAGCCAGACTAAACAGGCTGCATTCTACACATTCATAAAATAAGTTAATTCTAGCCAATAACAAGTGTTAAATCTAGAATATAAGACGACAGGCACCTGTGTTGATGATCTGATTCTGGAGGCCGGTGCAGGTCGGCTTTTCAAACTATCCAGACTTCATGTCAGTCCAGCAAACAGAAAAGCTTTAAATCTTGAAGTCAAAAGCATTTAACAAAGGAAAATGTGTGACAAATTTGTCTGTAAAAAAAATGTATATATATCCCAGGGGGGTCATCAAAATTATCCTGTCATGAAGCTCCGCAAATGTTCAGTGCCAGTAAAAACATTTCTGTTGATATAAGAGAAGCTGCAACTGCAAATGTTCTAAATTTCTCTCTAAGGTACCAGCGCTGGAGTTCCAGAATGACACATCAAACTACTACGGAGAGGCAGAGGTGGGTGATGGGCCGGGAAGATCGAGTCCCGTGTGCATGCAACACACGGGAGAGGTAACCTCATCCAGCAGACTCCATGTATGGGCCTGAGAGAGGAACACAGCGAAAGGGGAATCTGCCATAAATAGCCAGAGAAAAGAGGGAGACTGAATCAGCTGTCCAGTAGCACTGGTCGTGCTGTAGTGTTGGGACAAGGGTGGGCAATAAAGCAAAATTCCTCAGTAATGGTACAAGTCATTTCAATTCCCAGTAACACACAGCTGAAATAATAAATGTACTGTATATACTTTAGTTTTGGCTTTTTCCTATGAGCAAAAACTATTTGATACATTTGAGTTATTTGTAGGGATTATTGGGGTTATTGCAGGGATTCAGGATAAGTGATGGATCATGCAGCAACTCGGGTCTAGGGCTGCACGATATTGGAAAAAACTGACATCGCGATTTTTTTTTTCCTGCGATATATATTGCGATATAAAAAAAATGCAGGAATTTTCACCACATTATTAATAATATTAATAATGCATGTATCTTACTCTAAATAAGGGGCTCATCTGTAAAAAGGGTGGTGCCTACAAGCATGGCTGGATTACTGACCGGGCCAGTGCCCAGGGGCCCTCGAGGTTAGGGGGCCCTAGCCATGCCTTTGGGGCCTCTAGACTTCTACAGAAGTCGTTCACCATGGGTCCTTGATATTCTAGGGACCTATAAATTGGCAGGCAAGCTACCGGATGCGCTGACTCTACAAGGGGAGGGGGTGTGTGCCTGAATGAGCGTTGTTCCACCGAGGGGGAGGGGGTGTGGCAGAGGCAGCACCTATCACATGCGACCGAGAGCTGGTTCACCAAGGGGAGGGGGGCGTGGTGCGAGGAGGGACGCAGAGACTAAGTGCCTTTCAATACATTGTAGACTGGGGCAACTCAATATTTTGAACACTTTTAAAGGGTGCCGTGACTGAGCAAAGGTTGAGAAACACTGGTTTAATGTATTAATCTATTTATGTTTTTGGAGGGGGCCCTGGGCAACTCATTGCCCAGGGGCCCAGACTATCCTTAATCCGTCCTTGCCTACAAGGGATACAAAAGATTATGACAAGCTACATCTTTGTACTCGGTTGAAACTGAGCATTAAACTAAGAAAGCTTCAATATCACATGAGGGAATTAACAGGATCAAAACCTCTTCAAGTAGTAAACATTATTAAAAAAAAACTATACAAACAAAAGAGCAGCTAATACACCTGTACACTAAGCTCACTACTGAGGCAGAACGAGTGAGAATCGGAAGCGTCCTTAGTGATGAAGGCAATCCCAGAATTCATTGCGGCATCTCTGCTCTCACAGAAAAATAAACATGGCTGACGGTGCGGACAAAGTTATTTTCAAACGTAAATAAATTATTGATTTTTAGCGAGTGTTTTTATTTGCAAGTTTGGGCTTGTCAGCAAATGTGACAGTTTTCTGTACACGAATCGAGATGTTATGTTGACAAGTTAGCGCCGTCCCACCTCATTCCATTGGTTTTAATGGCAGGATGCTAAACGCGAAACCCGATGGAATCCCTAAGTAGCGCGTTCCAATAACCTGCCTCATAAAAGTTTATGACTTATTAGGATCCTCTCTACTGAGGCAGCTGCATATGTAGGTAGTACAGCGAGGCAGCTCACTAGGTTTTTGAACACACTGGCAGATACGTCATGGAAAATGAGAACAGTGTGAATTTTCGTTTTGTGTCGAGCAGCAAAAAAGTTGTAGCGTGACGTTTTTGATTTCATTTGCATTAAGTGACATCGCACGTCCTGCGATGCGACTATCGCGCATGCACACATTGCGATGACGATGCTGAAACTAAATATCGTGCAGCCCTACTCAGATCATTAACATTGTTGCACAGAAAGTCAGAAACCATCAATTCATTCTTTAATTAGGAAGCTGGGGTGACCATACAGCCTCTTTTCTTCCGGACACGTCCTCTTTTTTCACCAAAGATGTCCGGGGTTCGGCTTTTCTAGTCTGCACTCGCTATTCTGTGTGTATGTTTTTGCACTGGTTTGTTTTTAGGTCTTTTTAGGAGTGCATCTGGTTAGATAAAATAAGTCTGATTTTCACATGCACGTACTAACACAGAGGCTCTTGTCAACACCGTGATGTTGGTGCATTTTGTGGAAGACACACCTTACTGCTGGGTTTCTAATGATGGGAGCAAGTAATTAAAGTGAATCAAATTAAAGTTAAAAACACTCCTAATAAGTCGACTGATACGACTGTGCAATACATCAAAGAAACTAAAAAATAAAAGGATTTTTATTTATAGGTGCCAACTGTTTTTTAATTTGTTGTTAGTATTGTTTAGGGCTTAACGCTGAATGTGAAGGAATACGATTATCTGACCATAAGGGCCCTTGTTAAAGAACAGCTGCACATTTATTAAAGTTCAGTAACACAGCTGGATGGTTATTGACTCATTTGTCAACTGTTTAAACCTCGTACACATTGCCATGGTGTCACCAACGACATGAAACACCCCCCTCCCCCCCTTCCTTCCCCGAACCAGGCGTCCTCTTTCTTTATAAACCGAAATATGGTCACCCTAGATAAGCAACAAATACAGATAAGCCACAAAACTGCAGTGAATTTGTCAGCTTCAGGTTCATATGGTCAATGCCCTGTTCTACCACGTCCCAAAACCGTACTACTGGGTTTAAATCTGGCCGCTAAGGTACACGGAACCGAGTTAATGGAACCAGGTTAAGATGACATGGCACATTTTCATGCTGATGTAGCCATTACATCCTGACATTAAATCATGGTGATAATAGAATGCATATGGTCAGCAACAACACTGTAGCATTCAAATTATGCTTGACTGGTACTGACTATTTACACACACAAGGCCCATCTGCCCTATGGATTTATGCTTTTTAGGCCTAATTAATATTGAGATTTATCAGACCAGGGATCTTTTTGGTCCCTAAATGTCCAGTTTTGATCAGACTGCATACTGGACCCTCATATTCCTGAACTGTGAATCCTCTTGTGGGCTGCTGTGTTAGGCCATCTGCCCATGGTTTGTTGTGTGTTCTGAGAGGCTTTTCTGCATACAGTGGTTGTAAAGGAATGGTTATTTTAATCACAGTTGCCTTCAGTACAAGCAGTCCAGGCATTCTTCACTAACCTCTTTCATTCAGAAGGTTTTCCTGGCTGGCAAGACTGCTTCCCACTAGATGTTTTGTGTATTTCATACCACAATTATTTGCAACTCCAGATCAGCAGTTACTGGCATACCTGTCACCAGCAACTACGCCACAGTCAGTCACTTCCGAAAGCTCGATGGGATTACATGCACTGTGGTGCCGATACATGACTAAGCAAACTGAATGATCACAGTGGTGGACACACGTTTCCTAATAAATTGGAAACAAGTGTACAGTTGCTGACGTACAGCTTCATAATGTTTACTAAATGAGTTCAACTTCGCACGGGCTTTGTCCTACTCGAGGCTTTGTGTTACAATCTCACACTTTCATTCTTCTGGAAGTACATACTGCTTTGTCTCAGGGCAATTGGCTTTGGCATCAGGTTTCAGAGCACATAGCGGCCGGGGTCAGTCTGGCCAAGCTGAATGGCAGCCATGATGAATATGACTCTGGGTTTTTGTGACAGCTGTGGATCTCTTGCTGGAACGTGAGCCAAATCACTGTGGTCTCGTTCACAGACGCACATGCACGTGCGCGCGCACAGTACAAAACCACAAATATCCCTAAAATCACTCGCCAATACAAATGTTTATCATAACATAAGTGGGAAGAGAGAAAGGAGCACACTGTTTTTTCTGTCTATTGTTTCTAAATATTTAAGTAAGCTGGACAAGATAAGTTAATATTCTGGTAAAAAAAAATGAAGAAATTAAGCTCAGTTTGTTTATTAGGATTTTCACATCATGTTTTAAACTTTTTGATTACATTCATGACAGGAAACGGTAGTTACTCATTACACAAGGTTCATCAGTTCTCAAGGTTATATCGAACACAGTCTTGGGCAATTTTGTTTCTCCTTGCATGTGCAAGAAACCGGAGCACCCGGAGTAAACGCACGCAGACACGGGGAGAACATGCAAACTCCACACAGAAAGGACCCGGACCGCCCCACCTGGGGATCGAACCCAGGACCTTCCTGCTGTGAGGCGACAAGTGCTATCCACTTTGCCACCGTGCCGGCATTAATACATGTTTAATGCATTCTTTTTAAATATTTCTAGTTGAACTATTATGCATTACAATCACCCCCACGTGCCACTATACAGGCAAACCACTGTTTATCTTTTTATGTTTTAATATACCTACTCCATCACAATTCATGTTTAGTATGTTTAGTTAGAACTGCTAGCTTCCAACTCCTTTACAAATGTCGAACTAGTTTTGCTTAGTGTTTAAGTTCATCTTACAGTTCTACATTAATTTCATAGCAATTTAAGATTATAAACAGATTTTTTCCAGGTTTTATAAATAGCTATTTTAATTCTGTGACTTGTTGAATTAAACTATTAGTTTAGTGTTTAGTTTTTAACGCCATGTCTGCCCTTTGGGCCATGTTCATGGCATGTTCATCTGTCTTTTATTTATTTATTACATTTGACTTAGAGAAGTTATGTCTGTTGTCTATGTATGTTCATTTATGTGTGTTGCTTCAGTTTTGTTAATGACAGGAATTTTAGGAGTGTAGTTGCTTTTGTGTTGGTAAAGAGTTCTTTTACGGTTTTTGCTGATAAGATCTGCTCTCTCGTTGCCCAGGAGCCCGCAGTGTCCTGGTATCCAGCATAAGATGATATTGTAACTGTGTATACTTTCTGCAGAATTTCTGTGATTGTTGGGTGGTTGGTTTCTAGAGCTTGGAGTGTCTGTAGACAGGATTTTGAGTCTGTGCGTATGAGTGTTCTTCATTGTTGAATTGATTCTGTATACTCTAATGCTAGGAGTAGTGCTTGGGCTTCTGCTGTGAACATTGAGCTTTGTTTGAGGAGGGTTATTCCTTTTAGTTGTTTACCAGATACCATTGCTGCTGATGTCTGTCTGTTTTTGAGCCGTCTGTGTATATAGGAGTGTATGTAGGGAATCTTTCTCTGGTTTCTAGAAATTGCTGTTTATATGTGTTTGGGTGGTTGAATTAAACTATTATCCATGTTTGCTACTTACAATGTTTTGGGTGTATATTATTAATGCAGAGACATCATCAATAAACACAAATGCATTCGATGATTTGATTATTTAAGTTTACCAAAAAAGATTTAACAATTAGTTTTATTGTATAAACTTTTATTATTATAGAATAAAAAAACAGGATTTATAAAAGACCCTTAAACGCTTCCACTGTGTATCCCTTAGTTTTCTTTCTTTTTTTTTATTTTGTAAATGTACAAATAATTTCAGTTTGCCTAACACAAGCCTTGTTGTATGTTACATAATTACCCATGTACTAATATTTGTTTTATTGTATTTTTTTGTCATGTTTACGCCATGTCTTTTAATGGCAAAAAAATTTATTATGTTACTCTCTGTTTAATTTATCTTCTTTATATTTTGGTCTATTTTACATTTTCATTTTTATGACTGCAAGGTAGATTAAATATGTTTTCTTTTATGGTTTTCGACATGTACCTGTTGTCTTTCCTTGGTGTATTTGGGGCATTCTGTTAAAATGTGTTTTGTTGTAATAGACAGATATGACATGTTGGGGGGGGGGGGGGTCTTCTTTCAACTGATGTACTAATAAAACAAGCACCTAAGACTGACATTTATGGTTTTAAATATATAATATTTCAGATTTTGTCCCAGTATAGAATTCCCTCGAATGACACAAAAGCTACTCTACTGCGTCCCCTGGTGGTCAAAACTGATCACATCAGGATTCACAGTATTCAACTAAATACATTTGTTACAAATCTCTAATGTATAATTACGTTAATAAATAGACAATTAATTACTATGTATTTATCCATAAGGGGGAAAAGGGGACCTGAGCCATCATTTTAAATAAGTTTAAACCTCAACACGACATTTAGTCTACCTTATTTAGATAATAAACCAAATAAAAAAGACTTGAAAGCTAAATAAAATAACTTAAACATAAAGCCTTGGTAATGTTAATAAAAGCTTTAAAACGAATAAGAGCACATGTAACATGTCGTTTTTTCCTGAGGAGTGTTGTTTATTTACTTTTTCTTCCCAGTTTTTAATATGCTTTTTATTTGCTACAACCTGCTATGCTTTTATATCTGCATATACGTATTACTAAAGAAACTAAACAAATAATTTCAATAAATAAACAAATAAATAAACAGGCTGTGGTGCGGCCTACTGACGTAAAAGAGGTAATACAGTTTTTTTAATATATAACATTACTTACCTTCCAAGTTTAAACGTCATGCTGTGTTGAATACATTTTTAAATAAGTTGTAATGTAAAGCCACATTATTGTTTATTAAATTGTAATGTTTTTTCCCCTCAGGTTAATAGAGTGAGAGAAGACGACACGACGACGGTTAGAAAGCGAGTGCTGCTAATTAACGAGCTTAATGGTCTTTTTAAAACCTCCGCTCAGACACCTGACCAATCACAATCCAGCACCTGCTGCTCGCGCGCTCTCAGCTGTGCGTTCTGCGTAATACACTGAATATGGGCCATAATGAAACTAGTACTGAAAACAATTAAATTAATTAATTAATTAATTAATAAATAACTAAATAAATAAACTACTAATTTTAACACTTGTACGGTTTAGTCAAAAAGTTAAATTAAATATTAAAAATGAAAACAACATCATATCCTTAGTCAGCTAAGAAAAATGCAATTTTAGGTGAGATTAAATATTTTATTTTATTTTTTTATTTTTTTCCCCAATTTTCTCCCCTAATCTAGTCGTGTCCAATTACCCTGATTGCATCCTCTATACTGAATCGACCCTTCACCGCTGACTGAGGACGCCTCTCAACTGACATACGCCCCCTCCGGCACGTACAGTCAGACTGCATTTTTCACCTGCACGAGTTCATACACCGACGGGCACTGTGTACGGAGGGCCACACCCCCATCAGCATTACTCCTCAGCCCTGTGCAGGCACCATCAGTCAGCCAGCAGAGGTCGTAATTGCAACAGTATATGCAGTATGAGGTCCGTATCTGGCTGCCCACCCTGTATGAACTACAGGCAATCGCTGTCCACGTAGCCGCCCAACCCGGCGGGATGGCAGAGCTGAGTTCATAGCTGAGACACTCCAAAATATTGTACAAAAACATTCTAGGTGGGGTCAACATCATATTATTGGCCATGCTTTTCAAATGAGATGTTCAACAAGTCAACAGTTCAACAAATGAAAACATCTAACGACAGTTAAATTGTAGAAAATGTTTATTAAATTTCATTTTTTAGCTTATTTAACATATTTACATTTCAAAGCCTAACCATTTACAAACATGGAACCAAAATTCAGTTATGTGTTGATAAATGAATCATGACTCGTATACCTCAAAGATAACTTTGCATCAAAATGTAAATCATATCACTTCTGGCACTCTACAGCATGTAGCAAAATGTAAATAGCAGTTTATGCTTTAAAGGTATACACTGCATTACTGTTATGAACTTCATCAAGAAACAAGTTTCCAAAAAAAAAGAAAATAAGAAAGATGAATTTCATCTACTTTTCCCACAATGCGCATTCTCCGAGTGCTACAATGGCGATTATGCTACATCGTTCATGAAACGTCATGAAAAAATAACAGTTATGGGCCTGCTGAATGAGGGGTGAGAACAGTATCAGTCCATGTGCTACACGTATTCCTTTTAGCTAGACTTTAGTTTCTAATACTTGCAAAGAAAAACATTTTGGTTGCATGACAAGGTAGTTTTCAAAAGATTGGTATGAACTATAGACATAGAGATTATATATAATACAGAATCAAATGTACAAATGCTGAAATAAAATAAGGCCACATTAAGCTTATAAGAAACTCAACTAATGCGAGTAATGCTGCAGAGATGTTATGTACAGTACACTGTAGGCTACTGATCTAGCCTCGGGCGAAATGTATATCCCTGTGGGATTAGGATCTAGGACTAGGTTGTATCTGCGCCTGGATAACTGGTCCATCCGAGTGTCAAGGTTGCAAGATTTTGCTAAACGGTCGATCCACTGAATGTAATTGTAATACTGGCAAGTATGAGCAGATGTGCTGTGATGGACCAAAGTACTCACAATGCTATAAATGAATAAATACACTGATCAGTCATAATATTAAAACCACTTACCATATAGAAGCACTTTGTAGTTCTACAATTACTGACTGTGGTCCATCTGTTTCTCTACATGCTTTGTTAGCCCTCTTTCATGCTGTTCTTCAATGGTCAGGACCACTTCAAAGTAGGATCAGACACAGCAATGCTGATGAGATTTTTAAACACCTCACTGTCACTGCTGGACTGAGAATAGTCCACCAACCAAAAATATATCCAGCCAACAGCGCCCCGTGGGCAGTGTCCTGTGACCAGTGATGAAGGTCTAGATGATGACCGACTCAAACAGCAGCAATGGATGAGCGATCGTCTCTGACTTTGCATCAACAAGGTTTTCCAACTAGGTAGGAGTGTCTAATAGAGTGGACAGTGAGTGGACACGGTATTTAAAAACTCCAGCAGACAGTAACTGGAGGCGAGATTGAACCAAAGTCCCAGGGCGAAGCCACTCATTTATTATTCATTACGTTTGGAAGTAATCAAAGGGTGGTACAGTAATGCAGCTGGCAAAGCAACATGGGTCCTAAAGACCTTGGATTAATTCTCGCCACTGGTTACCTGTTGTATGGAGTTTTGCATGCTCTCCACCACTAACAAGCATAACAAGAGGTGGATCGGTTGTTCTAAATTGTCTCCAGGTGAGAGTTAGTGATTGGTTAAATGTATAGTGCTCTGTGACAGCTGATGTCTTACTGATGTGTTACTGCCCTGTGCACATTGTTAATGGGCAGCATCAGACTGACCAGGATTCATTTGTCAATAAATAACATAGTAATAATTTACTTAATAGAAAGATATACACAAATTACTGCTAATAGATAAAAGATTATGCACTACAGGTCATTTGTGAGGATGTATTAACTTATTTTTACTTTGAGGATTTGACCAGGCTTGTCTGAAACTGTATTTATGACCGCTCAGGTGGTGCAGCGGTAAAAAGACACGCTGGAACACCGGAGCTGGGATCTCGAATACGTCGTATCGAGTCTCAGCTCTGCCTGCCGGCCACATGAACAATGATTGGCCTGTTGTTCATATAGGGGTGGGATATTAAGCCAGATAGGGACTCTCTCATAACTAATGCAATTACGACCTCTGCTTGCACAGAGACGGGGGAAAGAGTGCTGTAAGGTTGTGTCTCTCCATACACAGTGCTGATCTGCACTGCACTCGTCAAAGTGTAGGTGACAAAATGCATACGGCTGCTGCCCACATGTCGAAGGGGGTTTAGGTTAGCTTCGATCTCCTCAATCAGGGCGGGGTTCGGCATTGGTGGAGAGGAAGCATGACGCAATAAAAGGGAGAAAATGCATTAAAAACTGTATTTAGGTATAGCATTTGAAGTACTTTGGTCATCTTTAAGGTGCGCTTAAATGCAGCAATGTATAACATATTTGGAGCAGATGAAATCCACATCAAGAAAAGCAAAGTCAATCCTAAGATCAAAGCAAGAGAGATTTTCTTTAGCTCAGCTAAGTGATCCCCATCCTCTTTTTAAAGCACTACGATATTATGCATCGTATCCTGCACTATACAGCAATATGAAACCGCCAACTACTCCAAGAGCAAAGGAATAAAATATGGTAAATACAAAATATCTGTTAAAATATTTTAAAAATAAGTTGTTTTTTTTTATTATTTTCTACATCATCCGGCCCGGTAACAATTTCAATGTTGCAAAAATAAATACTCCGTGAAATGCGATTTCTCTTTTTTTCGATACACGTGGACGGCACGGAGAGCGATGATGAGGAAGCAAGCGGACATTCATGCACGCACACATGCACACTAATTATGAAACGCTTTCTTGTTAGACAGATGAAACTTTTACACATGACCTTATCCTGTTCGTACTATACAACCACCATGAGCTTCATGTTGGACTATATTGCTCTAGCTATTATATGCTCTGGGTTGGGCAGAATATTTTGTATACTTTGTATGATTGATTTGTATACTTAAAAAATAATTAACATATTCAGAATACATTTTGAAAAAGTGAGACGAGACCCCTGCATTCCTCTAAAGATATATTAATTAATGCATTTTGCAACTCAACACCTAAAAATGTAAGTGGTAAAGAATCAGCATTATTTACTGAAACACCACTTTATGCTGATCAGGTTTGCAGTGGGTCTGTCTCCACTCAGAAACACTACATGCAGGACACTTGGGTGGCACAGCAGTCTAATGCACGAGCCCAGCACCACTTGAGGCCTGGGGTTCAATCATATCTGGCTGTTGAAGAAATTAGGTTCCTTATTGCTGCTGCACATGCGACCTCTACTGGCTGGTCGAAGCGCCTGCGTGAAGAACCTAAGTGCGCTTCTTTATCTGAAATATGGAAATTCATCTCTCCCAACTCTGGTAGGTGAAAAGAAGCGGCAGACGACTAGACGCATGTCGCTGTCGCAGTGCGTGCTAGTGTGTGATAGTCCTTGGTCAGGACAGAGGTGGTGCAATCACAGAAATTGGAAATGACTAGATTGGGAGAAAAAGGGATTACACCAAATTACAAAATTACACCAAGGGGTAATTAGCCAATCCACCCCTTGTTTTTGGGAAATAGAGAAAACCAGAGGACCTAAAGACGACCCAAGCAGACACTTGTTAAACTGGGCCACCTGCTTTACCAAATAAATGGAATACATATAAATAGGAATGTAACGATACACTCTACCCACGATGCGATGCGATTCACGATACTGGGTTCATACGATTTTTTCCCGATTTTTAAAACTGAAATTGAAGACAAATTATGACAGTTTCCTTTTATTATTAAAACGAAAATAAATGCTGCTCAGGTGGCGCAGCGGTAAAGTACGCTAGCGCACCAGAGTTGGGGTCTCGAATACATCGTATCGAATCTCAGCTCTGCCTTCCGACTGGGCTGGGCGGCTGCATGAACAACGATTGGCTGTTGTTCAGGGTTAGAGGGTAAAAAGTCGGATCATAGGTCCTCATAACTGGTGCGACTGCGGCACCTGCTGGCTGACTGATGGCGCCTGCACAGGGCTGAGGAATAATGCTGATGGGGGTGCGGCCCTCCATGCACAGTGCCCGTCGGTGTATAAACTCGACTCGTGCGGGTGAAAAATGCGGTCTGTACTGACTGTACGTGCCGGAGGGGGCGTATGTCAGTTGAGAGGCGTCCTCAGTCAGCGGTGAAGGGTCGAATCAGTATAGAGGACGCAATCAGGGTAATTGGACTCGACTAGATTAGGGGAGAAAATGAGGGGAAAATTATAAAAAATAAAATAAAAAATCTTTTATTTATTTATTTATCTAAATAATGAATGCCCTTTTATTTCTGAGGTAGGTACAGACTACGCAAAACAATTTTGAATTAAGCCTAATTTGGCTGGGGAAAAAACCCGAATCTGGCAACCAGGCGTATAGCGCCAGTGACGTCAACCAGGCGAGGTGTATAGCGCCTGTGCCTTCTGCTGTTTAAAGTGAATATCGATTCATTTTACATGTCAAATCGATTTGAATCGTGGAATTTTTGAATCGGTTATTAACTGTCTTGTGGTGCATCGTTACATCCCTACATATAAAACATCAAACCTCCAACCTGTAATCAAAACAATCAGTTCTGAAGTAGCTCTATTGTACTACTGTTCAAATATCTACCCTGTTCGAGTGCTGTGGGGAAAAGAGCTGCTCTAAAATAATAACATATTCTAAATACTGCCACTGCATTTTTAAAATGTATCATGAATTTTGTATTCTAGATACGTTTTTATTCTTTTACTGCCCAACCCTGAGCTAACACACCATACCATAAACCATACATCATTTTCAGAAAGGACTGGTATGGCTCAGAGTTTTCGATACTAACCAGGCAGGAGCATCACATGATCAGACATCCCCCCCCCAAAAAAAAAAAAAAGCTAAAAAACCTCTCGCACACACCAAAGGATATGTATGGGTGATAACAGAACTTTTAGGAGCTGCTAACTCAGCTACTAAGCTAACTCTTCGAGTCACAAACACATTAATGTGTACTACATAGTGCACTAGATAGTGTGAAAGATAATAGATTTATGTTCCCTACATAGTGCACTAGATTGTATATTAGAAAAGAATTTATGTTCCTTACTTAGTGCACTAGAGAGTGTACTAGATAATAGACTTATGTTTCTTACATAATGCTTTAGGTAGCGTATTAGTTAACGGATTTAGGTTCCTTACATAGTGCACTAGATAGTATTTTAGATATGAATTTATGTTCCCTACTTAGTGCACTAGACAGTATATTAGACGATTGATTTATGTTCCCTACACAGTGCGCTAGATTGTATATCAGATAACGGATTTAATACGCGGTGTCGCCTGAGTACTTGTTTGTGTCGCTCTTGGCCGCTCGTTCTAGATCCCGGGAGATTTTATCTGACTTGCGGGCATCAGGGAGCCGCTATGTGTATGAGGGAGACTCCCGGAACTTCCGGGAGACTTGGGATGTCTGCATGATAAACTTAACTATCAGCTTCAGCACCAGGACTAACTAGTTAAACAAGTAAAGGCGGGTGTAGCTCGGTCATGATTGGTATGAAAACCTGCAGCCATATCAGCCCATCAGAAATACGATTCTGTAACTCCACCTTTAAACTGTTTTTTCTACCACTACTAGCAAAATCAAGTGGTTTTAGGATATTTGCTGATGTCTGAAACATGATAGCTACTCGCTAACTAAAATCTGTATACGTTTGTTCGTTTGATTATTTTTAACACAAATACCATTAGCATTTATTGCTTCCTCTTGTTGTCTAATGGCATAAACACACCATGTTAAATTAGCGGATTAATTGTGTTCACATCTGGACCCTGTTTTAAATTCGAAATTGCCTGAATATTTTCAAATCTGAGCGAATGAGTTTACATTCATATATTTAAAGTGGACGTATAAAGATTGTGGCCACATATTTTCTTCATATAGGCATGCCATTATCCATTATCGGTGTTGGCAAAAAGGCTACACCATCACTTTTACTCTCTTTCTATAGAACAAAATAATGTTAATCCTAGAGCTTCCTATTCACAAGGTGCAATGTCGATTCATCAAATATTTAGCAAAATTCTCTCCTAGCCAGACCTCTATTTCATCTACAATACATGTAATGTTTATCATTATAACATGTACATTTAAAGACAATATGATACAATGTATTGTATTGTAAAAATTCTGTAAATAGGGAACTAAAAAATAGGGAATTCAAATCAAAAGCAAAAAAAAACAAATTCAATTGGTTAACTAGTAAAGCAAAACAGTTATTTAGCCGCTGACGTTCATTTGCTACAAATGCCCATCTGAGATAGAACTCTTGATTTGGAACAGCTCAGACAATCCTTAAAACTACAAATGCAAACAGTCTATAAAAGTCTGCCGTAATTGTTAAGAATTAAAACTGATCACGTAGAAACACTGACGAACGTTAATCTCTGGACTGACATGATGAATCACACCGGACCACAGAGAACAGAGAACACGGTTCACCATGTACTGGGAGGAAAGGAAACACGCTGCTACGACTAACGCCCATAGTAAGTTTTTACGGATTTAAGGTTGGGCAAAGAAGGAGGCTTTTGTGTTATGGGGTTGCTAAGGCCTTGTCCATTCTCCAGTCTCATACACATATATACACTATTAAATTAGTCTTCTAATAAGAGTTCTACACTTAAATTGGCTTTTTTTTCTATTCCCCCCCCCCTAATCTAGTCGTGTCCAATTACCCTGATTGCGTCCTCTATACTGATTCGACCCTTCACCGCTGACTGAGGACGCCTCTCAACTGACATACGCCCCCTCCGGCACGTAGTCAGTACAGACTGCATTTTTCACCCGCACGAGTCGAGTTCATACACTGACGAGCACTGTGTACGGAGGGCCACACCCCCATCAGCATTATTCCTCAGCCCCGTGCGGGCGCCATCAGTCAGCCAGCAGGGGCCGCAGTCGCACCAGTTATGAGGACCTATGATCAGACTTTCCGCCCAGCCCAGTCGGAAAGGCAGAGCCGAGATTCGATACGATGTATTCCAGACCCCAACTCTGGTGCGCTACCTGAGCGGCTAAATTGGCATTTAAAAGCAGCTCTTCCTAGATAGCTTAGTTATTTATCTAAAAACAAACAGTTGCGCTGCATCCCAAACTGCATACAGCTATAATACAGGACACACATGGGGTTCTAATTTGTTACACTATGTAGTGTGTATGAAGTTTGGGATGATGTTTGGGATCGTCTTACTTTGGAAATGTTTTTAAAACTCTGAAAGATGCCAGAGTGGATACAAAAGAGTGGACAAGGCCTACATTTGAAAGAATTGCTTGGACTAGATAAAAACATGGGACATAAATGAATACAGGGTGAATTATGTTTGGGATAAACTAGAATAAAGCTGATCGTTGAATCATAGAAAGGGATACTTCAACCAAATACTAAAGTGGCTAAGATTAAATAAAAGCTATCGTTAAAAGTTATAATGAATTTATTTTGGTTGAATTATACCCTTTTAGCCCATTTGAAAATGAGATATATAGCAATACGCTGTTATATTACAAAATAAAAATCGATTGTATTGTAATATATATATTACATTTATCTTTTGGGAAGATTGGGCCACAGAAGTGCACAGACTCTCTCTTGAAAACTCTTGAAATTGTAAAATTGGGTACACAGGAGCGGTTGGGACTTGCCTCCTTCTGGCAGTGGAGCAGCAACATTAAGAAATCCAGCAGGTGGGGTGGAGTTGATACACAATGCTCTTGTCGGAGAAGGCCATTTTTTTATGTGTATGCGTGTGTGTGCATTTGTATTTGATGCAGGAGTGCGTGAATGCATGTCAGAATGTGCATACATGAGGATGAATGCATGTAGGTTTGGTTACATGTTAATATGTCTGGTCTGCATATGCATTATGTCATTACTGTGTGTGTGTGTGTCAGTATTTTTGTGAGTGGTATATGAAATGAAGGCATTTATTTAGCAGACAGCCAGGTCACAGTGTTGGAAGCTGGCTCTTAGTAGCGATGGATGTCCCTTAGACCCCTTGACGTTTGATTTCTGGGGTTCAGCTACGACTTCTCCACCTGGCTGGGCTCCTGCGACTCTGAAATACAAGAAGACTGCTGTTAGGGAGATTATTTGTCTTCTATTGTTTAAATATTACTTTTTTACTGTTACAATCAATTGCAACTTAAGGCAACCTATTGGCAAAGCTGGGTAACCCAGTGCTACACAGTAACACGGGTTCTTTTATTCACTGTAAGGTGTTTTAGATGCTCTTCCTGTTTAAGAACACAGGGTTTTTTATGTATCTATCTTCCCAAAAAAATCAACGGATAAGGTCCATGGCACTGCCCCACGCCCGACAAATTAGGCTCTACTTAATTCATAATTTTTTACCCACTGTTACAGCATTAAAGCATTTTAAAAACCACCTCCTTGTTTCTACACTCACTTTCCATTTTATCAGCTCCACTTACCATATAGAATCAATTTGTAGTTCTACTATCACTGACTGTAGTCCATCTGTTACTCTGCATGCTTTGTTAGCCCCCTTTCATGCTGTTCTTTAATGGTCAGGACTCTCCCAGGACCACTACAGAGCAGGTATTATTTATTTGGTGGATCATTCTCAGCACTGCAGTGACACTGACATGGTGGTGTGTTAGTGTGTGTTGTGCTGGTCACCGTCACTGCTGGACTGAGAATAGTCCACCAAGCAAAAGTATATCCAGCCAAGAGCGCCCCGTGGGCAGCGTCCTGTGACCACCGATGAAGGTCTAGAAGATGACCGACTCAAACAGCAGCAATAGATGAGCGATCGTCTCTGACTTTACATCTACAAGGTGGACCAACTAGGTAGGAGTGGACACGTATTTAAAAACTCCAGGAGCACTGCTGTGTGATCCACTCATACCAGCACAACCCACACTAACACACCACCACCATGTCAGTGTCAGTGCAGTGCTGAGAATGATCCACCACCCAAATAATACCTGCTCTGTGGTGGTCCTGTGGGGATCCTGACTATTGAAGCACAGGGTGAAAGCAAGCTAAAAAAGTATGTAGAGAAATAGATGGACTACAGTCAGTACTTGTAGAACCACAAAGTGCTCCTATATGGGAAGTAGTAGTAAAATGTTATGGCTGATCAGTGTATAGTATGATACATTTTTTTAAAAAGTACCTGTGAGGATCATCTGGTCATCTTTTGTCTCACTAGGTTTACTGCTATCTGTACACGTCTCTCTGCTTTCTGTCTTCACCTTCTCCGACGTGTTTGGAAGTTCCAGGGATGAAGGAAGGGACGGTTTATCATCCCTTACCAGTTCTTCGGCTGTAGAGACGAAGGCCACCCCATATAGTCCGTCCCATGAGTCTGTGCTACGGAGGCTAAGGCGTCTCATACGAGAAACAGTGTCCACCTCCCTCATACGGGCAAGTCTCTCTTCTGAACCGTGTCCGGGTGGGGCTATGAACCGATCGTGCAGGACGTCAATAAGCTGAGGAAGTGCACGACTCCTTCTCTCCGAGCCCTGCACCTCCGTCATTCCCGGACTCCCTTCGGCACCCTGAATATGTTCCTTAAGTACAATGTTATGTTTGTCCCTCTGGAAGTCTTTGTTAGAAGCATTGCTGCATTGATCATCACTTTGATCACGTCCTTGGTTACTTCCTTTCTCACTAACGTCTTGGTTGTCTATGTCCCAATCTGAATCATCCGAACCCCGTCGATCGATCCCACACCCACGCCAACCGCCCAGCCCCCTCTTTTCACCACTGGATTGTTGTCTGTCGCTATCTAAGCTCCACCGATCTTCACCTAAGTCTTGCCTTTCGGCGTCAAGAGATCGCCTCTCTCTTGACAGACCCCTTCCTAGACTCCAGCTTGCTCCTTCCCAGATATTTTTGTTGCTGTCTAACTCTAAAGATAACCTACGATTTGGATAAGCTAACACAGACAGGGGTAGGTGATCTGGAGGAAATTCTGGTAGAAGCCCTGAATCTAGGCCTGAATGTGTCCAAATTGCAGCCTTGCTGGACCTTAAAATTACAACCGGTTCCTTCTTAGTCTCCTGTGTTTCCTCACTTTCATTAATTTGTACCTCTTGTACGTCTTTTTCCTTCAGCTCAGAGTCTTGCTGAATGTTTTCCAGCTCTGACTGTGTATCAGATACATCTACAGTTGACAGTTGGCGCACTTGTGCTGGTTCAGCTTCTTGCTTCTGCGCTACCTTTTCCTTAACAGACACAGGATTGTCTTCCTCCAGTGTCTCGTTTGGTTGATTTTCTGTCTCAGCATCGAGGGCTTCTTTCGTTCTCATGATGTTAATTTCATCCTCAGCTGACCCATCTTTGGACCCGTCCGCCGTAATGAGTGTAGCAATGTGCTTCTCGGCTAATGACAGCTGCATCTGCCAGTCAGCTGGTACCTCAGGGTTTATCTCTATGCCTGCTTTGTCTCCGATTGCCTTGCCACTTGCAATGCCACATAGCCCACTCCTGTTTGCAAGGATTTTGCTACTTTGACTTGTTACCCTTCTAAAACCAGAGCTTCTGTCATCCTTGAATAAAGGCATTGGCTCCGGCTTGACCTGGCTTTCATCATCCAGCGATGAGGAGCAACACGGCTGCTCTGAATCGACTGCGGACCCACTGGGTTTGGCCACGTGCTGTAGATTATCAATGCTGATCGCACTACCTGGTTTAGATTTTCCAGAAGCGCCTCGACTGATGGCTCCGGAATCACGGGACATTTGAAGAGTTTGACAGATGTGCTCATAGTCCGGGGGGCTTGTTAGGGTTGAGGCATCCTGCATGGGCTGTCTGTCTGCCCAGGGAAGTTCAGCTGGCATGGAGGATGTGGAAGCTGTAAGTATATTAAAACTATCGTTTTTTAGTAGACTTTCCCTAGGAGCCATGAATTCGAGTTTAACTGATCTGCAGGCCTTACGCTGATTTATCTGCGCCATTACTGTTTTGTAATCTCTAAATCCTGTTTCTGATGGAGGTGGTGCAGGACAAATTTCCTCCCTTAGCTGTTTACTGAAGCTAACACTCTTCCCAGTTGATGGTCGGGAAAAGGCACTCTTAACCTCCCTGTATTCCGGGTCACTGCCTGGCACCAGGCTGGGCCGAAGTGTCGTCGCAGGCATCCCCAGTGGATCGCTGGACATTCTAGCTTTAATTCGGTCAGGGATTTGCATGGAGGAGCGGTTGGGGAGTTGGGAGAGGTTATTGCTGGCAGTGCTGAGTTCCATTATATCTTTATAAGCCTCATTGAGATCTTCAATACACTGGTCCACACTAGGCCGCTTATTTGCCTGCTCCTGCAATTCCTTATTAATAGACTCCAGTTCCTCAATAGCATCCCATGACCTTTTGGCAACTGGCTTCAACAGGAACTGACTGAATGTCTCAGGGTTTGGGCCTCCAGCTGGCATTGCATCCTCGGTCTGGTCTGAAGGAGGAGACTTAGGTAAGGGCTGTGTGGGGGGTGGAGGCGGAGGTTGCGACGGTGGCTGGTTTGGAGGCGGGGGTGGTGGGTGTGGAGGAGGGTGTAACGGAGGTCTGTGTGAACCTGTGCTCTTGAAGGTGCCTGTCCGTGAAAAGGCGCTGTTGCTGGATGGTTTTAGGCTTTTCTGACCTTTCATGGGATACCCATAGGGAGTACCAGGATCGGATGCTCCAGCGGCCGCCGAAGCAGCTGGAGTTGCTGTAGGCCCTGGTTTTTCCGTAGCCCCTGAACCTCCAGTGGCTGCTGGAGCACCCGTACCTCCTGTAGATCCTGTAGGCCCAACAACACCTGAAGCTCCTGACCCACTTTCCACAGAGGCCTCTACTTCTGGGACAGCAGGTAGGATTTGTGCTTCGATTCTATCAGGACCTGGATGTTGAGCACTCTTTGCTAGTTCAGGGCTAGTTTGGGTTTCTTGGTCACGATACTGGTCTCCTGGCCAAGCCCCGGAGTATCGTCTCAGCTCATCGTGGGGGTTTGGCTTAATTATTTTAGTGCGAGAGTTTCTTCTGCGATGAGCTCTTCGACTGACTATGCTACTGGACGCACTGCCGAGCGTGAGCGCCTGTAGCTCCAAATCAGTGGAAGTGGTGGATGTGCTTTTGAGGCTTTGGTTTGGCAGGGAACCCAGGGTGTTGCTGTTTTCGCTTGAGGAGCTCGGAGGTGGAGGAGGTGGAATTCGAGGGGATTCTGGTTCGTTTTCTTCATTGTTGTTTTGATCTCTCAACTTTCCGCTAGATTGTGAAAGAGGGACAGACACCAGGCAGAAAATAGTCTCACTTAATTTCTTTTTCACACTCTTTTTCTCAGGCTCATGTGCTTGTTCTGGCTTCGCTGTGGAAACACTCTCTGAGGAACCTTTTTCAATGCATTTGTCTGATTTCGTCTGCTTGTCAGTGACTTTCTCAGACTTGATCTGCTCTATACTTATTTCTGCTTTTGTCTGCTTTTCTGACTTGATTAGTTTGTCGGTGAACTTCTCAGATTTACTCGGTTTTTCTGACATCTTGTCTGCCTTCAGCTTTTCTGGAATTTTGTCCACCTTCACTGGCTTCTCAGATACTTTGTCTGATTTGCTAAGCTTGTCCAGAATTTTATCAGATTTGAAGGTCTTATCTTGATTCTTCTCTGGTTTAATCTCTAATTTGATTTGTTTTTCAGAATATCGATCTATTTTACTCTGGTCTGGAACTTTATCTATTTTTGTTTGGTCTAAAATTCTGTCTGTCTTAATCTGTCTGTCTGTGAATCTATCTGGTTTAACTTCTGTAAGTCGCTCCACTTTGACTTGCTCAGCAATTCGATCTGGCTTCACTAGGTCTGTCGTTTTGTCTGCTTTAAGCTGTTCTGCACTTCTGTCCACCTTAACCTGCTCTGTTACCTTCTCTACCTTAACTTGGCTTGGGTCTGGAATTCTTTCTACCCTACCCGGCTGGTCTGAACCGCGGTCAGCTTTGAAACCTGGTTGTAAGGGTCTTGTCTGAAGAGTCGTAGGAAACTTGGAGAAGCTCTGATCGGGTGCTACACATTCACTGCCTTTATTTATCGCCTTGTTCCATCGGATAGTGTTCTCATGCTCGCCAGGAGCTGGTTTCTGAGTGTCAGTGGTCGGCATTTGCGTTAGGAAGAAGGCACTGTCATGTGTGGATTGTCCTAAAGCTGCAGTGCAGGGAAGCTCTTTGTTCACGTGTCGGATCTTGTCCGCGTCCGTAAGCGAGTTTCCACTGGGCCCCCCTGAGATGTGCCTGATGCGTGCATCTTCCAATGGGACATACTGCACTGGACGATTTGGTAAAATTGTACCAAAATGCCCCGGTCTTCTTGGGACAACCGCCATGCTCCTGTCTTCCTGACGTTCTGACCATGACATTCCTGCCGTTCTGGAAAACCACTCACCCATCTCAGCACTGACTGGTTCTCTTTTCCACCGGACAAGGGCCGAGTCAGCGCGGTATATCTGTCCACTCCTGGGAGGCAGAAATCTCCTATAAGAGGGAGGTGGAATGTAACCTGGGGGCTCTGTACCAGTCAGTTCTTGATAAAACAGATCTGCCCTGTATGCCTCTGGTCTCAGTAGTTCTGCGCTCTGCGAGTAACATATAGACCTGTCTCTGAGTAGTTCCGAGCTATAACAAAGTGATCTGTCCCTCAACAGGTCGGCGCTGTAAGAGTGGCTTAAAAAGCGATCTCTTAACAGGTCTGCACTCTGCGAATGACTGATAAATCGATCTCTTAGTGGTTCGGCACTTTGGGAATGGCTCACCATTCGATCTCTGATTGGATCTGCACTCTGTGAAAAGCATATGGAGCGATCTCGTAAGGGTTCTGCGCTCTGAGAATAACACCCGGACCTGTCTTGTAATGGTTCAAAGCTCTGAGAATAGCAAATCGAACGGTCTCTGGGTTTGGACACTGGTTCAGAGGAAAGGGTTTCCCAACTCCCTCTGTTCTGCTGGTGAGTCTCATAAGATGGGGGCTTTATGGGACGACTAAAACGTGGCTTTGGAACAAGTGCAACAGAACCTTGATTCTGACCACTCCATCTTTCCCCTACTGGCCATTCGCTCTGATATCGACCATACGGGACAGAGCTCGTTCTCTGATTAGAAGCCTGGCTCGAGGCTCCTGCTTGGGGAAGTTCTCCGTACTGCGGATCCTCTGGAGAGAGAACACGGGGCAGTGACTGAGATTTCATCCTGACCGCTGCCGGGACGTTGCCCTCTGCTGGCCGTTGTCGGTGCTGCTGTTCCTGAGACCAGCGTTCAGATTCCCCGTCGGACAACTGGCGACCCAGACCCACCGCGGGACGCCATTCCTCTGTGCCTAGGCTTTGGCACTTCCTTTCCCCTGTTACTCGTAAAGTCTCTGGGCCAGAGTCTAAGGGCTCTCGTATCCATGGTGCTTCCTCCCATCGTGTCAACGGTCTTTCGGTCCTTAAGTCCTCAGCAGCCAGCACAGGGCCTCTCCAAGGACCCCCGGACAAGCGGAGCTCCCTAGGGTCACCGAAATCCAACAGGGCACTGAAGTCTTGTCCTCTTCTTCTCCAGAAGGACAACTCTCGCTCATCCGGGTGTTCCGAAAAGGTCAGACTGGGGGCGTCGTAAAACCTGAGAATAAAAATAATGCATTAATATTGTGACACTAAAATAAAAGAGTGCCAGGGCTCATTGATGCACGTAGGGAGCGAAGGCTGGCCCGTGTGGTCCGATCTAACAGACGAGCTCCTGTAGCTCAAATTGCTGAAGAAGTTCATGCTGGTTCTGATAGAAAGGTGTCAGACTCCACGCTTCGATGGGTCAGGGCTGTTTTGGCAGCAATAGGGGGACCAACACAATATTAAGAAGGTGGTCATGATGTTATTCCTGATTGGTGTATATGATTTTTTCTTCTGCTAAACACTAACTGCAGATAACAACAAACAACAACAAACATATTAGCAGGTTTAAGGCATTGGTATTAAAAGAACCAGGGAGCATTAGCCTCCATTAGTGTCAATTGAGTATACTTTGATGCATTGTCCAATTTCAAGGTGTTGCTCACCTTAATTTGAAAGTAACTGGCTTGTTTTGTTTTTGTTATTGCATATTTGTCATATTAATCTTATAAAACAGGAGTGTCACAGAGTGTCATCTGCATTATGGTGGCCCTCAAAGGCCTGATTGTAACGTATCCTGCTGTGATTGCAGTCTGCCTTTTAAGTCTTGGACAATTTGTTGTTTTTCTTGGAGGCTAAATTCTATGTTTGGTGTCAAAATGCCAAATTTATACTGTATATTTATGACTACATTTATATCATACTCCTTTACCACAGACACGGCCTCATAACGAAAGAGACGTACCGGTTTTTGTACATTTTGGGATTTTTTGTAAATATTTCTCAACCTCACTTGTTGGAAAACCGCCCCAGTTAAACACTGATGTGGAAACACTGCCGTCTAGTGGCGGGATGCGGTCACTTTGCGGGTCACAAAATCGGCATGCATTGTGGGAGATGCAGTTTATGTACGATTTTACAGTGTATTTTAAGACAATCATACGTCTTTAAAGCTCTCGCGGGCCTTGAGTTTGACATATGTGTTGTAAAAAGTAAGTACCCCCTTTTTTACTGTCTAGGAGGAGCTCACTATCACAAGGGATTATTAAAATACACTATGTAGCCAAGGGTATTTGGGTATCCCTCATATTTCTTCGATTAGGTGTTTAGCCACACCCATTTCTTTTTTTCTTTTTTTTTCTCCCTTTTAGCGTGTCCAATTGCCCAATTGCATCATGCTTCCTCTCCGCCTATGCCGATCCCTGCTCTGACCGAGGAGATCAAGCTAACCCACGCCCCCTCCGACTAGTAGGCAGCAAGCCGTGTGCATCTTATCACCCACACATTGACGAGTGTTGTGCCACCTAGCGTTGTGTACGGAGAGACACACCCTAAGAGCACTCTTTCCTAATCAGCCAGCAGAGGTCGCAACCGCACCAGTCTGACAGAGAGAGACCCCATATCCGGCTTAGTCCCGCCCATCTGAACAACAGGCCAATCGTTGTTCATGTGGCCGCTCAGCCTCGGCCGGCAAGGCAGAGCTGAGATTCGATACGATGTATTCGAGGTCCAGCTCTGGTTCCAGCGTGTGTTTTTACCGCTGCGCCACCTGAGCGGTGCTACACACATTTCTAACGTGTGTATAAAATGTATTATGAAAGGACTACACAGAGCCCTGACCTCACCCTCTCTGAACCCCCTTGGAACAACTGACCCCATGATTTGTAGCCAGGTCCAACATCAGTGCCTGACACTTTTAAAACTTCCTGCAAGAATAATGGCTGTTATAACTGCAAAGAAGGAAACAACTCCATACTAATGCTCAAGCTAATAGTCAACTGTCCAGCCATATCAACTGTAAAAGGTTTATAAATTCATTTCTAAAGCACCATGGCTGGACCAAACCACATTCTGAATCATTATCATCTCTAAATGCAGGAAACCTGACACTGTAGTCAATCTCCCTATAAGAGACCAGCCTGTAATAGCTATTTCTAAGTGGTAATGATTTTGGGGTAGTGTTTTATGGACCTTTTAGACAACATGGCTGCAAAATGATTAATGGTCAAAGTTTTGCCCCTCTCATTTCACAAAAAAACAACCCCCTGGTCAACCCTAGTCGTCATTACTAGACATCATCCTGCCCTACTCACCCACTATCAGTAGCAAGTGAGTCTCCCAGAGGCTGCAGGTCCCCCAAAAACCCAACAGGAACTTCCAGCCTCCTGTGGATCCGTTCATGTCCCTCGTTGTAGTTGTTGTTGTTCTCAGGATAGGCTTTTACCCCCTGACCCAGTCTGTATGCGCCCGTGCCCGGTTCTGTCCGCCCCTCCCCTCCTCCCTCGGCTGTCCCGAAACCGTTCAGGGCCCCGCCAGCACCCGGCTGACGGTTCTCCACGTTGTCGCGCCGACATTCATTGTTGCGATTGTCGAAGGGTGCGGTGGAGGACGAGGCAGGGCCGCTCCTGGGTAGTTTGTATCCATGAGAGATCAGCAGATCCTCCACGCTGTACATAGCGCAGACTCGTGTATGTGTGTATGGAGGTTAACCTGATACAGGTGTGTGCCTGTATGTTTGCTTGTGTGTGTGAGCGTGTGGCCTAGGAGCAGTGCAGGTGTAGGCGGGAACACGTCTGCTCAGCAGGGGCCATCACTGAAAAAAGAAAGAAAAACAATAGAATAATAGCACTATGTATAAAATCACAATAATATCACCAATTATCATTAAAACATCTGGAATACCCAAAATCATTTGCTTTCTTATTTATGGCTCTACCCACTAGACTACCACTGTCCCTAAGTGTCCCTACGAGTGTGCAATCCCCTGATATTAATTTGTGCCCCCTCTGGAGTGCATTTCTGACTTGTGTCTACTGTTTCAGGGACAACAGACTCACCATGACACTGATCAGTTTGGGTCTGACGGCACTGCATCAAGAACCGCCACTCAACATTAGCTGATATAACCCCATGGGTGAGGGATTACTTTGGCAAACCTTTGTCAAGCACTACAATACAGAGTTACATGCACAAATGCCACTTAAAACTCTACAGTGCAAAAAAGAAGCCTTATGTTAACCATGTCCAGAAGCGGCGTCGACTTCTCTGGGCTCGGAGGCATCTAGGATGGACCATCACACAGTGGAAATGTGTATTGTGGTCAGATGAATCAGCATTTTCCACACTGTTATCAGTAACAAGTCCAAAAGCCAGGGTCTGTCACGGTATGGGGCTGTGTCAGTGCCCTTGGCAAAGGTCATTTACACTTCTGTGATGCAGCATTAATGCAGAAAAGTACACGAAGATCTTAGAGCAACATGCTGCCTTCAAGACGTCATCTTTTCCAAGGACGTCCATTCATTTTTCAACAAGACGATGCAAAACCACATGCTACACACAGGGTACAGGTACTGGACTGGCCTGCCTGCAGTCCTGACCTGTCCCCAATATAGAATGTGTGGAGAATTCTAAAACGGAAAATGCAACAACGACGACCCGTACTGTTACACATCTTAAGACGTGTTTACAGGAAGAATGGGACAAAATAAAAGCTGAAACACTAAATCACTTGCAGTGGGGTAACTAGGAGCTCATGGGCCCCAGTGCAAAAAAAATGTTTTGGGCCCCCTCAAATTTCATATATATATGAAATTTGACGGGGCTCCCCTCGCCGTTTGGCCCAAGCATTGAACCCAATAGGTGTATATATATATATATATATATATTAGGGCTGTCAAACTATTACAATTTTTAATCGCGATTAATCTCAGAATTTCATATAGTTAATCGCGATTAATCGCATTAAAAAAAATCTGTGTAAATGTTATAGAAAACAAGGATTTTTATGTGAAATGTTACAATTAAAATGGTGAACACATTTTATGCTAAATGTACTGATGTTAAAAACTGCTGGGACAAGAGAAAACTGTAAGGGAGTTTTATTCACTCACATACTAGGCAGTAAATGTCAGATTGTAGTTTAGAATTTCTCCATCAGCAAACATTGTAGATTAGTGGTATTTATTTCTTTATAAGTGCATCACTACAACGCTCGGTTACATTATGTTAACAAACCGCAAATGAAAAACGGTTGCAAGTCCGACATTAAAACGTTTGTTTTAACATAATGTTAACATAATGTAACCGAGCGTTGTAGTTCTACCAGTCAAGTCTCAACATTAACTAGAATTTGCGTTAACGGCACTATTATTTTTAATCGCGTTAAATTGAAATCGCGTTAATGCGTTATTATCGCGTTAACTTCGACAGCCCTAATATATATATATACAGTATATACACACCTATTGGGTTCAATGCTGGGGCCAAACTGCGAGTCTCATATACAAAACTAAATTCAGAACATCCGAACGCACAAGTATAAACCGGGTGCTGCATTCTGATTGGCTGAGCCGAATGTCACTCACATATCTCCGCTACAATATTATAGTGCAGCCAATGGGGGGGCAGTGCATCGGGGGATTGAGTTTATGTCGTGGAGGGCCACCCCACACCATGGGCCCCAGTGCACCTGCCCCCCCGGCCCCCTCCCAGTAGTTACGCCCCCCGATCACTTGGTATCTTCGGTGCCAAAACGTCTTTTAAGTGTGGTGAAAAGGAATAGCAATGTTGCAGGTGTAAAATGCGGGAACGGATGTTTTTTAATAAATGGAATGAAACATGAAATATCTCAGTTTCCTGTCTGCGATGAAATGTAAACAAACCGATAAAACCATATAAATCCATTTCCAAGTCCTAGCCGACTCTAAAGAGCAAATGACGCATCTTCAAAGGTCACAGAATTGAGCAAAAAGCACCTAACCTGGATGTGAAATTGTTAGCTATGCTCTTAGACACTGACAAATAAGTAAATAGGAGAGAAAAATCACCTCTCGGTACAGGACTAAAGCATAAAAATAAAAAAAGAACATATTAAAAAGTGCACCCAAGTGCTCAGCAATGTTAGCATCAGTAGTCTTCGACACCCAGCAAAGCAAAACAACAGGTCATTTGCAAATTTGGACTCGGATTCGGTCCTGGCTGTTTCCATGGTTTCCTCTGATAACAAGACCCCACCCGAATCCTGTTTACACCAGGTTTAACTTTTGATCCCAGCAATGACCTTAGGATAACCTTGAACTCTATCGGTACACTGCTAATTACAATGACCTTGCTTTGTACGTTCACTTTCCATGTGTGTGTGTGTGTGTGTGTGTGTGTGTGTGTGTGTGTGTTTATGGGTCTTTATCGGACTGTGTGTTGCCTTTTTTTCCCGAGCTATCCTCCTAGATGATTTGATGACTGTTGTGCAGCGAGGCTGAAATTGCAGTGTGGAGTGAAATACCGGAAGCTATGCTGGGAGCTTCAGCTAGGACTTACCAGCATAATGTCTGCACATTGCGCATACACACACACACACGCAAGCCTACGCACATGACCTCTGTTTGACCTCTGTTCATTTTCTGTTCTCTGGTTTACTGGAGGTGTTTTTAAGGAAATAGAAGGGTTTTCGGTACGGAATTTACAGCCATAACATTAAAACCACTGTCCATTTTATCAGCTCCACTTACCATATAGAAGCACTTTGTACAGTAGTTCTACAATTACTGACTGTAGTCCATCTGTTTCTCTGCATGTTTTGTTAGCCCCCTTTTCACCCTGTTCTTCAATGGACCACCACATTATTTAGGTGGTGGATCATTCTCAGCACTGCACTGACACTGACACGGTGGTGGTGTGTTAGTGTGTGTTGTTCTGGTATGAGTGGATAAGAGTTTTTAAACACCTCACTCTCCCTGCTGGACTGAGAATAGTCCACCATCCAAAAATATCCAGCCAACAGCGCCCCGTGGGCAGCATCCTGTGACCACCGATGAAGGTCTAGATGATGACCAACTCAAACAGCAGCAATTGATGAGGGATCGTCTCGTCTCTGACTTTACATCTACAAGGTGGACCAAATAGGTAGGAGTGTCTAATAGAGTGGACAGTGAGTGGACACGGTATTTAAAAACTCCAGCAGCGCTGCTGTGCCTGATCCACTCATACCAGCACAACACACACTAACACACCACCACCATGTCAGTGTCAGTGCAGTGCTGAGAATGATCCACCACCTAAATAATACCTGCTCTGTGGTGGTCCTGTGGGCGTCCTGACCATTAAAGAACAGGGTGAAAGCAGGCTAAAAAAGTATGTAGAGAAACAGATGGACTACAGTCAGTAATTGTAGAATAATGTACAGCACCTATAGTGATGCCGAACAGCTTATTCGACCTTGATTTTGGAGATTTTTGGAGATTGTAAGACTCTGAAACTGAAGATATATCTGATGAGAATGAACAGAACAGTGCTTATCCCTAAAGCCCTATAGTAAGGAGGGGCAATTCACTGGCAGGGTGGAGCGAAGGGTTACCACGAATCAATACAGTTATTTTGACTGATCACCCGATCGATATAATGGAACATTTTTATTCTGATGGGAGTGGTCTCTTCCAAAACGATGCCCCATTTACACACTACTAGAATGCCTTTATTTGTAATGTATACATATACAGATGTGCAGTACATCTGTGCGGCGCCCCAGCAGCAGAGGGTTAAGGGTTTGCTCAAGGGCCCAACAGTGGCTGCATGGCAGAGCTGGGAATCAAACTGTCAACCTTTCAGTTGCTAGGCCAAAGCCCTACCCACTAGGCTACCACTAGGCTACCTGGGTGGGCGGCTATATGAACAACGACTGGCTTGTTGTTCATACAGGGTGGGTAAGCCGGAGCTGTGACCTCATAACTGATTCAATTACGACCTCTGCTGGCTGACTGATGGCGTTTAATGTGATCAGGGTGTGGCTCTCCGTACACGAAGCTGATCCACATATGAACTCGCCTCGTGCAGGTGAAAAGATGCAGTCGGCTACTGCTCACGTGTCAGTTCGCTCTCCTCAATCGGGGCAGGGGTCAGCACCAGTACAGAGGAGGCATAACGCAATCGGGTAAAAATTGGACGCTCTAAAAATGTAAATGTAAATTAGCATCCCTGCATTTCCTGATACTTTAATACACCGATGTGTATTGAAGCGGTTCTGGTGGTTCGTAGTGGCCCAAAACCTTATTAATTTGCCACTTTAATTAAAAGAAATTAAAAGGTCATCACAGATTAAAGCTCCAGCTCCAGATTAGGCACTACTTGAATGTGTATTACATTTCTACATCGGATAAATCTGCTCCATACAACTTACTTAAATTAGTAAGTCACTGTTTTGACCAGGAATGTCTCCCAAATTCAAATCTCCCCAAAAGTTACATACTGCAGCTGTTATATTGCAGGTTATATACAGTATGAAGTGACAAGAATAAAGACAATACAACCGTAATCTGAATGCCAGACCAAACTACAAGTATATATGTATGAGTTATGTGCATTCTGGCAAATGCTAATCTAAAGTTCACATAATCAACAACTAAGTCAAACATATGCATCAATTTTGCACTGTGATGGACTGGGCGCTTTCCCATTGGAGAAGGTCGGGTGGTGCAGCTGTCTATTATACTAGCTCACAGCTAGTAAATGCTGGCTGAGCATTTACACAGACTGATTGGCTTTGTTTGAGGGTAGGGGAGTGGGTCAAGAAATGACCGAGTCCTGCCTTGTGCCCAGTGTTTCCCGGCGGAAACAGATCAGTCGCAACCCTAAGCAAGATGAAGTGATAAAAATGAACTGAAATAAAATTATTTTTCATTTTAGCACCTATTATTTTGCGCTATAAGTAACCAATTTGAAGCAAACCTATTTTAAAATAAAAGAATACACAACACTAATTAAATATGCATTAAAATAAATTAACAATATTAATAATATGAAAGTAAATGGTGTATATTTTGACAAGAAATTTTATGGCATGTGGGTCAATCTCTGCTGTTCTATCGACCGGCTGGGTGGATACATAAACACGATAGCCACTGTGTCTGTCGGGAGGGAGGGTCAAAGGGATTCCTCATTATTGCTGCAATATCGGCCTCTGCTGGTTGATTAAAGGCACCTGCACTGAGATGATGAATAATATAGAGCAGTGCGTGACTCTCCCTATATGCTAGTGATTTATGTGGGAAATGTGCACATTTTGAATCGGCCGTGTGTTAGGTACAGCCCTACTAGGTCAGGGTAGGGATCTGCAGCACTGGAGGTAAGTGGGTAATTGGATACGGCTAGACTGGAAATACAATATAAGAGGTCTAGACTTATGTTAAATAATAGACCCTGCTTTTCAAATATTCTCTGGCGTGAATATAATTCTGGGCGTGAACTGAAGGACGCAACAGCTGATGGGCTACATTGTTTTAGGAGATCAGCAAGACATGCACAGCCAAAACCAAGGAGCTTTAAAGGTCATAGTCAGGACTTTCGTAGTCAATGTGCATTTTAACAGGCAGTTATTTGTAAACCAAATAAAACAAATTATTTTTGATAAGAATAAAAGCTGGGGCATTACATTAAGTTTGTTTCTGGACACTGGATGCACCAGGATTCTGACCAGAAAAAAAGCAGCTCCTACTTTTGAAAAAATGAATCAATATGCATCATTTTAGTGGCACATTAAACGATCAGCCAATTCCGATAACGGGTGCATGACCTACGTTATGCATTTCAGTGTCAAAAATGCAGTGAACAAAAAAATTTCGCTGCACAGCGATGCCTGAACGTTTAGCCTCGGTGCTTGATGAGATGCTACAGCAGGCTGACGGGACCCCATCCTGGTTGGAGTGTTTTCTCTTTAATGCTAACAGTCTGAGGGGAGAGACAGCTATAGCCTAAGTGTGATATGACCATGACAGCAGCTGTCAATGATATCACATTGGTGTTGCTAGGTAGAAAAGGGGGTGCTGCTGCCTCGTTTCAACGGAGTATAAGAGTGCAACAGCAGTACACTGAAATAAAACAGTATAACCCCCATGGTTTTATGGATGAAACTAATCCAAAGCACAACCCAAGCTTAGTTAACTTTACTGAACGACTTCATTTTACTATTATTATCAGTCATACACAGCTGAATTATCTAAAAGTGTGTATGTACATTCATATATATCATATCAGTCATCTTCTGTAGCTGCTTTATCCTTATTCTGTCCTGATAACACCGGGTGCAGGGTGAAAATACATCATGAACAAGGAGGGCACTCAGGGCACTCACACACAGGGGCAATTAAAAGCAGCTAGTGTACCTACAGGCATGTTTTAGGAGACAGAAATTGGTCTACCCTGAGGAAAGACCCTGGGGTGCCGAAGCTGTGCAGCAACTTGAATCAAGGGCCTTGGAGCTGTGTGGCATTAACACTGCCAACTGCTTAGAATGTGATTTACAGCAATGCCAGGTAACAAAAGTATTAAAATTTTTGCCGTAAAGGTCAAATTTTTAACCCAATGACCCAACGACGCCATTGACTCTCCTTATATGCATACATACATACAGACATAATTGGCTATGTCTGAGGGAGGGGATGGCAGGGGCCCCGGGATGGATTGGCGTCTTGTCTGGGGTGTGTTACCGCATTAAAAGCAGCTAGTGTACCTACTGGCATGTTTTAGGAGACAGAAATTGGTCTACCCTGAGGAAATATCCTTCAATATTCTTAAGATGAATTATTTAATCTTATAATGTATTCACACACACCTCTTCACCTCTTTCAACCACTCTTTTCCCTATAGCGCTCCACACTAGATTGCCAGATGTACAGTCTCTCACCAAAATGGGCTTTTTGGAGGCTTTTTATCTTTATGTTCATTTGTATTGGTTGTAAGTGTCATTAACTGCACTAAAGGCAATACCTTAAATTCACATCATTTAAATGCATACAGTCCAGTGCCTGCACAAGGCAGGAATACACCCAGAATAGGGGGCCAAATTCATAGCATCACTCACACCAAATGTATATGTATAGAGCTGCAATTCCAACTCATGCATGTACCCAGAGGTATTATGTTGCCAATATATTTTTTACATCAATAAAACAGACAACATTAGTTAACACAGTTGGCTTTAGATGACAGCAGTAAATCATGCCAGTCCACTACTGCTGAGATCCAGGGTTCAAATTCCCAATGGTGCTTTTGCCAGGTCAGGCGTCTATATACAAACATAATTGGCTATGTCTGAGGGAGGGGATGGATTGATGTCTTGTCTGGGGTGTGTTACTGCATCACGCCCAGTGATTCCAGGGAACAAAAATATTAAAATTTTTGCCATGAAGGTCAACTTTGCCTAGTTTTAACCGAATGACCCAATGACGCCATTGACACTCCCTCTATCCCTCTCTCAGGATCAGGATTGTTTCCTTTTTATCAACTCATGTCAATATATATGTTAAAAGACGATGAATTATTTAAGCTTATAATGTATTCACACACACCTCTTCACCTCTTTTCCCTATAGCGCTCCACACTAGACTGCCAGATATACAGTCTCTTTTTATCTTTATGTGATAAAGCAGTAATAAAACATGAAAATTAAGCAAACAACTGGTTTTCTGTGTATTTTTTGTGTAAATATGTAATGGTTAATATATCATGTCTGATACTGGATCAAGGAACCAACAAAGTTTTAATGATGCACTGGTCAAGAATTATAAACAGTGTGGGGTGCATAATGCACTGTTGTGTGTTATATGATATATATGTACCTTCATACATTACATTTACATTTACATTTCCGGCATTTGGCAGACGCTCTTATCCAGAGCGACTTTCAGTAGTGCTTCCATAGTAAACATTTCATTACTCTAGTTTCAGTAGACAACAGTCCAAGAACACATCTGCTAAAACCTGTTAGAACCAAAGTGTTTGTTTTTTTGTTTGTTTGTTTTTTTTAATGGAAAAGTGTGTTAGTAAGTAAGTACAAGTCAGCTTAAGTGCTTAGTAAAAAGGTGATGAAGGTTTTTAATCGTTTTTTAAAGATAGCGAGAGACTCAGATGTTCGGACAGACAGAGGAAGTTCGTTCCACCATTTGGGTGCCAGTACAGAGAAGAACCTTGATGCTCGTCTTCCTCTAGTCCTGGGTGGAGGATCAAGTCGAGTGAGACTAGTGGCTCGGAGGTTGCGTGGTACAGAGCGGGGTTTGATTAGACCACGAAGGTACCTTGGGGCTGGTCCATTTTTGGCTTTGTAGGCGAGCATCAGTGTTTTAAACTGAATGCGTGCCGCTACAGGAAGCCAGTGGAGAGAACGCAGCAGTGGGGTGATGTTGCAGTGTTTAGGTTGGTTATAAACCAGGCAGAGCAGCTGCATTTTGAATGAGCTGCAAGGGTTTAGTGTTGGACATTGGAGCACCTGCCAGGAGGGAGTTGCAGTAGTCCAACCGTGAGATGTACCTTCATACATAGAAAGATACAAACTAAATGGGTAAGTGTATAGCTAAAGATCCAACCCCAGTGGCAAGTAAAGGCATGGAGCCATATGATATTTCGACCAGCCCTGTTCAGGACCCACCATAAAACATCACTACCTCAGGGATCCGTATGCAACCTGATGTGGCGGTTCTAGGGCACTGATGTAAATATCATTAATAATCACTTTGCATCTCAGTAGTGTCCATATTTTCATAAAGTGTATGGTTGTTTTCTTCAGTTTGTTTATTAGCTGCCTGGTTGAATCAGGTGTGCTGATAATCTGATAACAGGGAATGCACCAAAACGTGCAAAACAGGGGTACTCCAGGAACTGAATAACGATTTAAAAAACACCTGCCTAGCTAACTGCAAATACACCAGACCTGCCATGAAGTTTAAAAAATGCGACAGGGTGGGGAAACGTGAAATATGGTAATGTGCAACTTTACACTGATCACCTGATGGTTCTAGAAATAGCTCTATACCTTTAATATGCAAAAGTCTACTTGGCAGCATGGCAACAGCTACCCGGGCAGTCATTTTGACACACGCAAAGGTGCACATAGGTAAAACCCGGTACACGTCAGATGAATATGAATACACAACATGTCAGGAGCAGATCATGACAGGTAGATTTGAGAAAGCAAGCCATAAGGGCGATGGATCGACTGTCACCATGGCAGCATCGGGGAGCAACTTTGCAAAGCATCCTCCTATGCAGATCACAGCCACCACGATTGACTTGAAATGTGCAAAACCCTGCCTGCGTTACCCGCAGCGCTGCATGGGGAAACACGCGGTCCCTTTTCCGGCAATAGCGCGCTGCAAAGGTGCGCATGTGACCTACAGTAGCTGAAGGAGCGCACTGGGCTGCCAGGCAGGCGTACCGCAGTATGCTGGGTTGTACAGAAAATAGGCCGCTATCTATCTATGGAAAAAACTCACACCTACCTAATAAGGCAGTCTGGATGTGATGAAAGGGGAAAGACATTTTGAGCTGGGCTCCGGCCAGTCCCAATTCCAGATGGCGATCGCGCATACTGGTGGCTGGTCCGCGGCAGCGCGGAATAAACACGCGTCCGGCCTAGGAGCAGGAGCGCGTCTCCATCAGCCGCACCGCGCACACGCACAGCCGATCTTGCTCCACCTAACCCCCAGCGTTCCTCCCTTCTCCCGACTTGCTTTCCCTCTTGCTCCTCACCACCGTTCTGACACGATTTCTTTTTTTCTTTTTTCTTTTTTTTTTTTGCAGATGCGCCTATGGCTGGACGGACGTGCGTGTGCGTGTGCGCGCTAGTGCATGTGCGTGTTTATCGCTGAAAACGCACTACCGCTCCCATGCAAAAAAGAAAAAAAAAAAAAAACACATCAAGAAAAAAAACACACACAATCTCTCAACCAGAGCTCAGCATCCTAACGCATTTCCATTTTTTTGCGATGCATGTAAAGCGCATACCTGGTCTGGTGCTTCGCTCGCCCATCATCTGAGGCGGATCAGAGCTCCGCATTTCCAGCAAACCGGCCGGGGGAGCGGCGCGCCCGACAAGCGGGGCTCTCCTCCACTGCGCTCCTTACAGTGCGAAAACACACACGCACACACATACACACATGCACACACACATCCACATATACACACCCGTCCACACACGCACAAAAAACGTGCAAATTAGGAAACAACTCGAAGTCCTGGGTTAGTTCTTGGCTCCTACATGACAGATCCACAAAGTTGACTCGTTAGTGCTGGTGTGGCTTGAGGAAAGCGTGGCTGGCATGGATGGGACTGGGCTAATAAGAAGCGCTGACACCACTGAATCCACTAAGCCTGATTCACTCAGAGTCCCAGCCAGTAAAGTAAGATAGTTACATACTCTTCACTTAAGAGTTATTGCCTCTGCAGCTAAAATAACTACACAGCGTTCATGTGAGTATGCATGTATGCAGAGTCCATTTACTGTATTAAAGATACAGAGATATATATTCTGAAATTCTAAAATAACTGGCAACCAAAACAGTGCTCCTTTAATACGCAAATTGTACCCCTATCTTTGTTTATGCATAATTAAAACACATAATGTGTGGATGATGTGTGGAGTGGGTGCCGCACATCGTTTACATTTATGGCATTTAGCAGACGCTTTTATCCAACAGTACTGTGACAGTATACTGTCTAAGCAATTGAGCCTTAAGGGCCTTGCTCAAGGGCCCAACCAGTGGTAACCTGGCAGTGGTGGGGCTTGAACCAGCGACCCTTTGATTACTGGTCCAGTTTGTTTGTTTATTTATTAGGATTTTAACGTCATGTTTTACACTTTGGTTACATTCATGACAGGAACAGGAAACGGTAGGTACTCATTACACAAGGTTATATCAAACACAGTCATGGACAATTCAGCGTCCCCAGTTCACCTCACTTGCATGTCTTTGGACTGTGGGAGGAAACCCGGAGCACCCGGAGAACATGCAAACTCCACACAGAAAGCACCCGGACCGCCCCACCCGGGGATCGAACCCAGGACCTTCTTGCTGTGAGGCGACAGTGTGCTACCCACTTAGCCACCGACTGGTCCAGTTCCTTGACCGCCAGTCTACAACAGCAGCATGGTTGCTATGGACTGGGCAGTGGCATAACTAGGAGCCCAGTGCAAAAAAAAATTGGGGGCCCCCTTAACAAATATATATTACAAGAATCTGCTCCATGCACCTATAAATGTCTGTAACTTGTAGGTACAAGAATATATAGTTATGTTATATCCGTAAATTTAGTAGCAGTTTTCAAATAAACTACCATGGTAATAGTAATGGGACGGTGGTAGCCTAGTAGGTAGAGCTTTGGGCTATCAACTAAAAGGTTGAGAGTTTGAATCCTAGCTCTGCCATGCAGCCACTGTTGGGCCCTTGAGCAAGGACCTTAACCCTCTCTGCTCCAGGGGCGCCATACAATGGCTGATCATGTGTGAGCATTTTATGTGTTCATTTAGCCCATATACATTAGGTTTAAAGACAGCCATCTGCCAGTATGTCTGTAAAAAACATTGTCATTGCAATTGTGCCACCTGTATTTTATAGTCATTACACCCTTTAAAATAGGCAGCATTCAGACTAAAATATAAAAAAGCAATATAACTTACATTAGACCTTTCAAATATGCAAACCTAGTGCACATACATTTGCACATACAGGCACAAAATACGACTACTGTGGAACACTGACCAAGAAACCCTGTCTCCACATGCTGTGGCATTCTGCAAAGATGCACATATGTGATTTTAGATTCATTAAAAATGTTTAATTAACTAATGTTCATTCTTTTAGTGTTGCAATGCATAAGGATTAGCAAACACACAGACTGCAAAACAGCTCGAACCACTATGCACATTAATTTACTTCATTTTTTCCACCATCTAACACACCACACTTTCATCATGTGCACATAATGTCCTCTATAACGTGTTCTATCTGAATATCTGATCAGATTTTGCTGAAACACATTGAGTTCTGGTTCCTTTAAGTTGAGAGAAGCTCTGCTGATGAGTGGACCTGCAGAGACCTATGACCTGTATCTGTTACTAGGTAAAACAGCCGAGCAGCAACCGAGCCAGGGAACACTGCTCTCTAGTGGCTCTCCACGGTATTACCGCGGTACTGCTGTGTCGATACAGTACAGTTGTAATGAATCCAGACGCTGCTGCTGAAGTCGAAGGTTTACATACACTGGTAAGGGATGTGCAGTCTACTGCAGTCTTGTTTTTTAATACTTCTTTGTACAAAAACTGACAATCTGTTGGGTTTAAAATATTTACACAGTCGTTTACATTAACTTGGTGCTGTAAAAGTTCATGAATCCTTATAAAAAGCATGAATATTTGGTGGGAAAATGTGTAGAACTGTGAGTTACCAACAAGAAAGTTGAGGGTTTGAATCCCGGCCATTGAGCAAAGCCCTTAACACTCCCGGCTCCAGGTGCCTGTACAATGGCTTATCCTTACTTCTAAAGAAGACAGGATATGTGGGGAAAGAATTTCTGTACACGTGTGAATGTATACACCGATAAGGCATAACATTATGACCACCTTGTATTGGTCCCCTTTTTCTTGCCCAATACCCAACAACCTGTGATGCACTGTGTATTCTGACACCTGTCTATCAGAACCAGCATTAACCTCTTCAGCAATTTGAGCTGCAGGAGCTCGTCTGTTGGATCGGACCACACGGGCCAGCCTTCGCTCCCAACGTGCATCACTGAGCCCTGGCCTCCCGTTACCCTGTTACCGGTTTACCACATCTTTCTTGGACCACTTTTTATAGATACTGACCCAGACGTCTAGTCATCACAATTTGGCCCTTGTCAAACTCGCTCAGATCCTCACGCTCGCCCATTTTTCCTGCTTCTAACACACCAACTCTGAGGATAAAATGTTCACTTGCTGCCGAATATATCCCACCCACTAACAGGTGCCATGATGAAGAGATGATCAGTGCTATTCACTTCACCTGTCAGTGGTCATAATGTTATGCCTTGACGGTGTATATGACAAATAAAAGCATTCCATCTGCACTGGATTAACTTGGTTGACACTGTTTGCAGTCAAGCAAGCTTTAGACTGAGGCTTAAAGACATCTATGCAAGAGAAGAGCACCTGCTCTGTTGGCATCTTGAAGGTTGACTTAGGTTTATTGAGTAAATAGATACTCAGAAACAGGGTATTCTTTCTTCTAGGGCAACATCTACACCAATCCATCATCCCCCCTTACCTAGACATAGCTAATCATGTCTGGATCCCTGGATCCCAATGATAATGGGCTAGCTTAATTTACTTCTGTGCCACCTTAGTGTAATGCAGTTCTTCCCAGTGAATGAAGTGTAACTTTGCCCTCATTGGCAGACCCTCACCCTGACCAAAGACGATCAGACGCATACCATAAGTCACGCATTGGTGTCAATTAATCGTCCATCTGTCGTGCAGGTACGGCAACCAGCCAGCAGAGGCTACAATTGCAGCGGCAATGATGAACCCCATCAATCTCCCTCCCTCAGACACAGCCAGCTGTGTCTATTGGAAGCCTGGCCAGGCGAGCACAGATGAAAAGGCCAGTCTTGCAGGGTGGCCTTATATTATGTTCAATAATATAAAGAAAGAATAGGCTTAAATGTGAATTTGTACTCATCCTGCGCTGTAGCCTTGCATATTTGTATTATGGGAAGCAGAAAGATGATACATCTAGCACTTGAATTGCTGTTTAAATACTTTAGTATATGCAGTACACTTACCTTAATATACCTTGATGACCAGTGATTGTAGTTTTTATATTCTCTCTATGTTCATGTGGGGTACTCTTCAACCTTTCAAACACATGCACAAGGTTTATTGGCTGCTCTTAACTGCCCTTAAATATATAAATAAGTAAGTGCATGGGTGACCATGTGTTGTCCTACATAGAGGTCTTTCCATGTAGACCCTGGAACCATGACTCTGACCATTATTATCAATTAATTTATCATAGCCAGGGTTTAGGCAGGACCAGTTTTACTGGGAAACATTAGGCAGATGGGAGGAATACACAGGACAAGGTGCCAAACATCGCAGGGATTCTGCCATACCCCCTTCAGTCAATCATGTCTGAAGGATTGGCATCTGAAGTGTATTGCATTGCATGGCAGTGCCCAATTTCCCTCTTGATGTTAATCTGGTTCAAACTTTGCCTTCAGTGACTATTTCTAAGGAATCTGGTAAGTGAATGTTGGATTAGCTACTGTACCCTACAGTGCCCCCTTAGTGGGATGAGGTGTGTGAATGAATGCAATGCCCTGGACTTTTTCTGTGTGCCGCCAGACCCTACCCGTCCCAAATCAGAATAAAGTGTTTACTAAAGATGAATAAATGAATAAAGTGTATACTGGAAGAAAAAAAGAAAGAAGAGAACGCGAACGTTCTGCTTGCCAAGGCAGGCAGAAGGTCATGAAGCAGTCAATACTTTAACATTTACCCATAATCCCCCTACAGGATCAAAGCAGGACACAGCGATGCATGCGAAGTTGCCAGGACTCCCTTGGCTTTGACACAGGAAGAGATGTTAAATAAGAATTCAACCCCACGTCCATGATGAGAGCTTGCGCTGTACAGTCGCTGGCCAAAGATTCAAATCTGTACACTGGCACATCTATTACATGCAACAAGGAAATGGGAACGGATCAATATTCAGCAGCGCTAGAGTGGCGCAACGGTCCAGGTTTGAATCTCAGCAGTGCTGAGCTGGCTTTCATTTGTCATGGATCCTTTAATGTCACATGACCATAAACAGGAATTCTTAGTCAATAAACCTTAAATAAATAAATATATATATATATAGGGCAGCTGTAGCCTAGTGATTAAGGTGCTTGTCCAACCTCACCACTGCCAAGTTGCTGTTGGGCCCTTGAGCAAGGCCCTTAACCCTCAATTGCTTAGATTGTATAGTGATAGCGTCACAGTACTGTAAGTCGCTTTGGATAAAAGTGTCTGCTAAATGCTGAAAATGTAAATGTAAATATACCATTAATTTGTCAGGAGAAAATTTGGCTTAACTTGAATCGATGGTGGGCGCACAGGTGGCGCAGCGGCATGATCCACTAGCACACCAGTGCAGAGATTCTGAGTTTCCGGGTTCGAATCTCGGCTCTGCAACCAATCGTCTGGGCGCCCTCCTGCAGCAGACAAAATTGGATTCCAGTCTGCTGGGTGGGAAACACCAGACTAATCAACAGGGGGTCATCAACGCTGTGTAAGGACCTTTGTTGCCCAGGGCACCTGTACAGAAAGTGAAGGAGCGCGGTGATGGGGGCGTGGCTTTTCATACGCGAGGCCGACCAAGTATGGGTGAATAAGAAGGGATTGGTGGACTGCGCACACGTCAGAGGGAGTGTGTGTCAGGTGAATATACACCCTTTCTTGGATGTCATCGGGGTCCCCAGCAGCGATGGTGTGTACTGGCGCTGTTGTACAGCTCTGGAATCCCAGGTTTGTTCCTCACCTTCACCTCCTCCCATGTGCCAAAAACATGATTTATTATAAATTGGATAGAGATGAGAAATTACCATATACTGTATGTAGGGTTGGACTTTGGTGTTACTAATCATTCCCAATATTGCAGCAGAATTCAGTTTTACTCTGACAAGTCTGCCTTGTTTACATTTTTTAGGAAGCATTAAAGGAGTAAGCAAGCCAGACTAGACCAGTTCTCAGATTAATTTGCTCAGGCATATGATAGGACAGGTGTAGCCTAGTGTTTAAGGAACTGCGCTCACTGGTCAAGCCCCACCACTGCCAGGTTGTCACTGTTGGGCCCTCGAGCAACACTTAACCCTCAATTGCTTAAACAATGTACAGTATACTGTACTGTCAAAGTACTGTAAGTCATCTGGTAAATGCTGAAAATGTCAATGTATATATGATAGATATGCAAATGATTCCCCCTTGTTTTTCTAATTTTAGGATATATCCAGTTCTCGTAAGTGTGCACTGGCAACTTGCCAGACATCCTTCCCGGTCGAGCGCTGACACGTGACACGTGTGAAGGCAAATTCTAACAGAAAGCCCAAACATGTACAGAGAATCACATAATGCTCTATGGATTCCTCCATAATGTGAGAAGTCACCTTGAAATTCACCACAAACTAGGAGTTGCTGATGCAGAGGCAAAGAGGTGAACGGTTGTGGTAGCTCAATGGGTAATGGAGGTAATGAACAATAATCAAAAGGTGGCTGGCAAAAATGAGGTAAAAATAAATGTATTTCTTTATCTTTTTATATAAAACTTCACACATGATGATTTGGAAATATAGGTTTATTAATAGTGTCATGTCTAACACATGTAATCAAAGATTCTAAATGCCTAGAGCAGCAAGATCATTAGGAATAAGGAATAAGGGTAAAACCGTTTGATGAACATGTGTTTTGTGCTTTTATACTGTGCTACCAACTGCATACAATACAATACAATACATCATATAGCAAATTTCTAGACAGAAAAAGAAAACAAACCCTGTTCCTTCCTCATCAGCATCAGTACAGGCTACCTCATAGCGGGCGGGGTGTGAAAGTGAACGTCTCTTTAAACCCTTTACAGCACATCACATAAGCAGTCTAGAAAGGATGGAGGTTGTAGAACACCAAAGAAGATAAGAGATTTCCAGATTTCCAAACATCTGGGACATACCAATAAAACGGTGCCTGTTGAGCACAACAGTAGATAACAGAACAGTTTGCTTTCAAAATGTTAGTAATAAATACAACAGTGAAACACTAGTGCATGTTGTTTTGGACTTTCCGATTTTACATTCAGTTGTTATACGCCTATATCAGACTTATATTTCGTCCACACTGATTGTTTGCATATGATCTTAAATACTCTCACGAGTTAAAAGACGTTAATGGACGTTAATGCGCATAGATTAAAGCTATTAGTTATTTAAATAATCTACATATGTATTAATCATCATACCTGGCAGAAGAGCAACATTACAGTGTATTAGATTAAAAAAAAACATTCTTACAGCAATGAAACATCTTCTATTTTTAAACACTATCCAACCTATCTAAAATATCTCTGTACCCATGTTCCGATTGGACTGGATTAGTTTATATGGGGACCTGAAATGACTACGTGTTTTACAGATGCTGATCTGGCGGCAGCGGCTTGCTGGGTAGCACTGTCGCCTCACGGCAAGAAGGTCCTGGGTTCGATCTGTGCGGAGTTTGCATGTTCTCCCCGTGTCTCCCAGTGTCTGCGTGGGTTTCCTAATTGGAGACACTGAATTGCCCTATAGGAGAATGGGTATGTGTGTGTGTATGTGTGTCTGCCCTGCGATGGACTGGCGCCCCATCCAGGGTGTTACTGCGTGCCTTGCGCCCATTGAAAAGCTGGGATAGGCTCCAGCACCCCCCGAGACCCTAATTGGATAAGCGGTTAGGAAAGTGAGTGAGTGAGATGCTGATCTGTGATCAGTCAGAAAACTGCAGACTAAGCTGCACAATCCTACAGGCTGACTGAAGGGGCGATTATAAATTATTACTGTGTTCACACAAAATCAGGCAATGTTTAATTTAGTGGTTTTTCCCCAACTTTTTTCTGCCCCCATCAATTTTTTGTAAACATACAATTCTCCTATGCAATCTGGCGGCCCCTGACGATTACAAGACACCCCTGCTGGCATCTTTACCAGGAACCACTTGGTGCAAGACAGGAAGACCCTGGACGGGGCTCCAATTTATCACAGAGCTTCAGCCACCCCTCTTCAGACATAGTCGATCATGTCTGTGTAGATGCCCGGCCGGCCAAGAAGACCACTGAGATTTGAACCCAGACACAGTGGTGATGGGTTAGCACAATAGTCCGCTGTGCCACCAGAGAACCGTGTTCCGTTCCACTAGCACAGATTCTGAACCCCTCGGTTCGAAACTCGTGTTGAAACTGGGCGCCATCTAGCGGGTATAACTGGCAGTGCCTGCAGCAGGCACGTTTCTGCTAGAGTGGGATGACCGGACTACGTGGGTGGGGTCTTCAAACGCTGTGCAAGGACCCTGACTGACAGATAGAGAGGCACCTGTACAGAGTGCACGGGTGAAAAAGGGTTCCGCTGAGGGCTGCACGCGGGTCGTAGGAGGCGTGAGCAGCAGTGTACCCACCTCGACCGCACCACCTCAGTGATCCCCCCGCAGCGGAAGACAAATTGACTACACTAAACTGGGAGAAAATGCATAAATGAATAGAAAAAAACCTGTCTGGGGTGTGGTACTGTAACCTTACCCATGGCAACCCTGACCTGAAAATGAAATGAAAACATGTGCCTTCCTATTTGGAGTTTACAGGATGGTCAAGGATGTAGCAGCGCAGCACTGGCTAGTCTAGAATCCTTTTATTGGGAACTAAGGAGACTTTTTAATCACATGTTTCATTTAGAGACAAATCTAATCTACAAATTACTTAAACATATCCATTCTAGTGACACAGTATTAGTCCCCATTCTAAAATGAATGTAATTAACATTAACCTACAATTCTTTCATATAATTATTAAATAATCATATTAATGATTACAAATGCAGCACAACCCAGCTTTTGATTTCCATATAACTAGAATAAATATTTTACTGGTATTAATTTTGAGTATCAGTCTCAGTCGTTCTGATTTTCTGCATTATAATTCACTATTTAAGAATGGACGTTGGATATTGCCTGTTTAACATACACTGATCAGCCATAACATTAAAACCACCTCCTTGTTTCTACACTCACTGTCCATTTTATCAGCTCCACTTACCATATAGAATCAATTTCTAGTTCTACTATTACTGACTGTAGTCCATCTGTTTCTCTGCATGCTTTGTTAGCCCCTTTTCATGTTGTTCTTTATTGGTCAGGACCACTACAGAGTAGGTATTATTTGGGTGGTGGATCATTCTCAGCACTGCAGTGACACTGACATGGTGGTGGTGTGCTAGTGTGTGTTGTGCTGGTATGAGTGGATCGGACACAGCAGCGCTGATGGAGTTTTTAAACACCTCACTGTTACTGCTGGACTGAGAATTGTCCACCGACCAAAAAAATCCAGCCAACAGCGCCCCGTGGCCAGCGTCCTGTGACCACTGATGAAGGTCTAGAAGATGACCGACTCAAACAGCAGCAATAGATGAGTAGGAGTGTCTAATAGAGTGGACGGTGAGTGGACACGGTATTTAAACACTCCAGGAGCGCTGCTGTGTGTGATCCACTCATACCAGCACAACACACACTAACTCACCACCACCATGTCAGTGTCACAGGCTAAAAGTATGTAGAGAAACAGATGGACTACAGTCAGTAATTGTAGAACTACAAAGTGCTTCTATATGGTAAGTGGAGCTGATAAAATGGACAGTGAGTGTAGAAACAAGGAGGTGGTTTTAATGTTATGGCTGATCTGTACAGTATATGCTTACAGACACACAATATTTCCATAAATGTGCACATTCAGACATTTTATTTAACATATTTTAGTGGAATATGTTCCATCACTGTAGACAATGTAGCCTGCATTCACCGACATGGTTCATAATCTATCATTTCTTTAATGGCAGCTCTGCGGACAAGAATCCTGCCAAGAAATGAATAGCATGACCAAAAATGCTGACATGGCTTACTATAAATGAAAGCCAATAGCCATCAATTAACATGATGTCTTCTGCAAAGTGCCCACTGATGGATAGTAGCTGTTGGTCGTTTTTTATCTTTGCTAGCGTTTCTCACACTATAAAATTAAAAAAGACAGTAAATCAGCACTTTTAAAAGTGTGATACGTTTTATCCCTGGTACATATTTATAGTATTTAAGCGTTACATTTAAACAACTGTGCAAAGGATGTTCTTTAAGGCTGACTGTGTCTTGATGACAGAAGGAGCCAGTTGCACCCATGTTATTCATATTAATAAATAAAGGACTAATTGTCATGTGATTTTCATTTCGGGTGCAACTGTAACCCTGTCTACATTAAAAAAAACTCATAAAAAGCTAGGGCTGGGCTTCCGACTGGGCTGGGCGGCTGCATGAACAATGATTGGCTGTTGTTCAGGGTTAGAGGGTAAGAAAGTCAGATCATAGGTCCTCATAACTGAGGAATAATGCTGATGGGGGTGTGGCCCTCCGTACACAGTGCCCGTCGGTGTATGAACTCGACTCGTGCAGGTGAAAAATGCAGTCTTGTACTGACCGTACGTGCCGGAGGGGGCGTATGTCAGTTGAGAGGCGTCCTCGGTCAGCGGTGAAGGGTCGAATCAGTATAGAGGACGAATTCAGGGTAATTGGACACGACTAGATTAGGGGAGAAAATTGGGGGGACAGCTAGGGCTGTCACTGTAACGTTAATGTTTTTAAATCGATAATTATAAAAGCTTAGTCAGTAATGTTACGTCATGTCACGTCACATCACTTTGCGACGTTTGGTTGCACAGGTGGGTCAGCTTCTCTAAATGCCCTCTGTCTCATGTGGCATGTAGCAGAATAGCCCCTGATAGTGCAATCCATGGTCTAGTCCTTCCACAAGTCCTGTCATAGTGCTGCCTTCAGTGCTGTCATGTGGGTGGCTCATCACATGCATAAAGTAATGTACCATAGTCAGTAATATGTTCAGTAAAATATAACAGCTACACCAGGGCGAATGAAATGTTAACACTGATGCCAAACTATGTTTTTATGGGACACGAGAACACATTAGCAAATTGCACGTAATAAATAGTCTACAGTCTGCAGGAATGAAGAGTGACTATGAGACTGTAAAAGAAGGGAGGGGGGGGGACCCTAAGGGTGCATTTACATGAGATTTTGTGCCAGCTGTGCTGTTTTTACCTATGGAGTGTGGCGCACTTTTGCCACGTTTGGCTCACAATCTTTGCGCTTGCCTTGGCGCTCAAAGTCTCAAAGCCAGTTTGCTGCTGACCTTTTCAAAAACCCTCCAATGAGACGAACTGTTTGATATGATGAGGTGAAAGAACGAACAATGCTTATCGTGAACAAAGCTTAACATGACTTATTGTATTAAAACAACAACAGCAGTAATACAGAGCAGTAATAATTAAGAGAAGTTTAATGTTCCTGTGTCATTCTTTTAATACATTAAACCTCATTAAGCTTTTTTAACGATAAGCAATTTAGACTCTTATGGAAAAGCTGATTCTCACAATTTCTCAGCACCTCGAGCTATAATACAAGTTTAAAAGTGAAACAGTGAAGAAAACACAGCTAAATATAGATGTATGTGGACGCTTTCAGAGTGGATTTGATGGTTATTCCACACAAATGCAGATTCGTCTCATATTCGCACTTTGATGACGTTTTACCACACCCTAATGCGCCCTACGAATGCTTAGCTGGAACACCTCTATAGGAGAAGGGAATGATGGCTAAACATATATGCAGTCAATTAGGACTGGTAGTTTTAGTCATGTCCTTTTCTCCCACGTTACATTATTTCATAACTCTGTTATGTGTTTTGAGTACTATACCTGCAGCAATGCATTATGCACACACTCAATTCATAAGCCTAAAACCAAATGAAACACAGCCATACATGTCAGACCAACTTACTCATTGATTAGAACAGACAAATAAATAATCAGCAGAAGACATCAGATCTAGGGAAAGAGTGTAATACAATTCTGGTACTATTTTTCTCATGATTGGTGCAGGATGTGCTTAGCTAATGTAAACTATTTGTCTTATATCCACCTAACGTGGAAAACGATCGGCTATGATGCTGTATGTGTGTTTAGTCCACCAAAGACCAAAATTACTGTCACAAAAGCATGACAGCCCTAGAAGAAATAACAACATTGTTAAAATAATACAGAGCCAGAGTTACTTTGAAGGTACTTTGTCCTAAAGGTGGCTTTCCATGGGTGAGACAATGCTCACTACTTAGAATTATAGATGTAAACTCTCATGGTTAAAAACAATCACCAGATAACTCAGATAACTTAGCAGATAGGTGTAAAGTCTGTGAGGATGCAAAGAATCATCAGAAGGACACAGTTAAAGAATCATGCCACTCTGCCTTGCCATTTACGTCTGGCAGAAGGAACATGAAGGTGCAGATGATTGAATTGTTGATTCCTCTTTGTTGAGCATTAATTCTCACAGTTTCTTCCTCGGGCGGCACGGTGGCTCTGTGTGTAGCACTGTCGCCTCACAGCAAGAAGGTCCTGGGTTCGATCCCCAGGCGGGGCGGTTTGTGGAGTTTGCATGTTCTCCCCATGTCTGCATGGGTTTCCTCCAGTAGCTCCGATTTCCTCCCACAGTCCAAAAACATGCAGTCTGGTTAATTGGAGAAACTGAATTGCCATATAGGGGAATAGGTGAATGTGTATGTGTATGTGCGTCTGCCCTGCGATGGACTGGCGCCCCGTCCGGGGTGTTACTGTGTGCCTTGTGCCCATTGAAAAGCCGGGATAGGCTCCAGCCCTCCCCGCGCGACCCTAATTGGATAAGCGGTTAAGAAAGTGAGCGAGTTTCTTCCTCACAGATGCCCACTTCTCTGTTGGCAACCTGGTTTACTCAGAAACTGTGATGTCACGCAAGATCCAGTCTGGCTTTTTGGGGAACTCGACCGGTGTTGATGCACTAATCAGCCATCGTGAGAGAACCGCCATGGATAAGCGAGCTGCCCCAGAGGGATGGATCCACACTGGGCATGAGCAGGGCTAGATGTTGGATTGGCGCCCCGCTTTCTCATTGCTGCCTCCGACTGCAGAGTTTTCTTTCTTTCCTCTTGTTGTAAGAAGCTTGTTGACACAGGGGCTCTGAGCAGCTTGCCATATTGTGTCATGTGTTACTTTGTTTGTTTCTATTATTCTGGCCCCACATTTTCCTTTAGTCCTGTTGTTTGTGGTAGTGTTGTTCTGCCTCGGTTAGGCGTCCTTCAAATTGGGTTCATTTTCGATGTCTTGCGAGTGCGGAGCTATTCGATATATTGAAGGAAGGGGGGGGTGGACGGAGCCCTGTGCTGGATCGGCACCATGTGCAGGGTTTTCCTGCCTCGCTGGATGAACCGCTTGATGCAAATGAAATGAAATTAATAAAGAAACCTCAGAATGGTGACATTGTTTTGCTTGTTGTTATGCATGACACTACTCGGGCTTTAAACAGAGAATAGAAGCAGCACTTATTACACATATTCAGCACAATTCACAGCAAACGTTCGCTTAGACTTTTTAAACATCATCTTGTTAGAAATCGAAGATGACCTTGTCAGACTAAGCAAGATTAAACAGAATTGAGTAACAAACAAACTTGTCATCCATGTCAGCCATGATTTTAAAAGTTAACATTTCCGGAAAGTAAAAGCAAAATATACCCTGTTTATTAAATGTGCACCAAGGTGTTAAATTCGGTATGTGAAAACACCCTGCGATAATTTGAGAGCAGATATGTGCTATCAAATCTAACAAACTAATTGTCTAAGATTTCCCCGTTGGGGAAGATTATTTAGTGCTATACAGAATACACTTAGCTATAGGTCTAAGCTGTTTAAAGAAAGCATGGATTGTTTCATAATCAGATATAAACACCATAAATACCTCTCTCTACACCTAAAATACCTTTATTCATACGTGCTTACGCTTAGGCCTCAGATTCTGATTGGTCTGTGGTGATACTGCCATTCTGTTCCCCTACAACCGACTGGTCCTGGGTATCTGTAACTTCCCCGCCGATAAACGTCGGCGCGCTTCCATCTTTTCCATCGGATTCCGAATCGGTGGGTTTTCCTGATTGATCTGTGAGATCGGGCCCTTCCCATTTTTCTTCATCAAGCCGGCTGGAAATTGACCAGTAAAGGTGAGATTCCAGTCGAGCAGCAGCCAACGCGAGCTCTCGTGCAGAGCAAGATGGTGTGTCCACCTATAGGGGAGATGGGATGTAGTTTGGTTCAATTGTTACAAGAAAAATACATACGGGTTTGTTGGCACATTGATAACTGGGTCATTTATTATTTATTTATTAGGGTTTTGTTGGGGGCGGCACAGTGGCTAAGTGGGTATCACTGTTACCTCACAGCAAGAAGGTCCTGAGTCTTTTCTGTGTGGAGTTTGCATGTTCTCCCTGTGTCTGTGTGGGTTTCCCCCGGGAGTTCCTCCCACAGTCCAAAAACATGCACTCGGGTTAATTGGAGACATTGAATTGCCCTATAGGTGAATGTGTGTGTGTATGTGTGTTTGCCCTGCGATGGACTGGCGCCCCGTCCAGGGTGTTACTGTGTGCCTTGCGCCCGTTGAAAAGCTGGGATACGCTAGTTACTGGTTACACATGATTCATCAGTTCACAATGGACAATACAGTCCATTACATCATGGAAAGATTCAGACATTCTGGCCCACTGTGTGCAAAATATAAAAGCCAATATTACATTTTTTATACCTCAAAGGTGTGATGGAAGGCACCGTAGTCCACATCGAAGAATCCCTCAGCCAATGACATCATCGGGCTAAACCTGTGACCCCACAACAACTCTTCTGCTAAATAGGAACTCCGTGCCTGACATGTCATACCTGTAAATCAACGAAAACAAACAAATAGCTAGACATATGATAGATGGATGGACTGACTAACTAATTGAGTATTTCATTGACTGGCCAACTGGCGGCTGGCTGACTGAATGATTGATTGAGGTAGGGGGCAGCACGGTGGCGCAGTGGGTAGTGCTGTCGCCTCAGCGCAAGAAGGGCCTAGATCGATTCCATGGTCAGCGTCCTTTCTAGGTGGAGTTTGCATCTTCTCGTGTCTGTGCAAGTGCTCTGATTTCCTCCCATAATTCCAAAAACATGCAGTTAGGCTAATTGGAGCAACTAAAAGTTGCCCTAGGTGTGAATGTGTGTGTGTCTCTGCCATGTGATAGACTGGAGATCTATCCAGGGCCTTTTCTGCCATTTGCCCAACGAATCGGACCCTCAGTGCCATTGCAAATGTGATCTCTGCTGACTGGTCGAGACATCTGCATGAGCGGTGGAGTGCAGTTATAGCACAGCCATCAATGTACAGGACTAGTAATCTGAAGGTTGCTGGTTCAAGTCCCACCAAGGCACTAGCAGCAGAAGAAAATGCATTTGGGAATTTAAGTGCTGCACAGCAACATGTGTTGAATTCACCTAATTTAAATTGCCCCTTAGTGTGAGTGATTGGGTGAATGTGTGTTACTCTTAGGAAGTAGGCTGCTTTCAAAATTATGACATTTAGGGGTCCCTCACCTGTAGCCTCCACCATGCCCTCCAGGATTACGACAATCTCGAAGTCTTCCTTCTCCAGCTGGGAATGAGACATGTCCCAGAACGGTGAGTGGGAGTCGATCTCGTGAGAGATGACCAGCGGCGACACCAGGAACAGACGATCGTCCCCGGTCTCGAAACCCACACTGATGTCTGTCTGATCAAGAGGAATAAACTCACCTAGAGAGGAAGAAGAGACATTATGAATGAAAAGGCGGTTTGTGTACGTTAGGCTCTTTTAATTAGCCATGAACTGGTCCTGTGGTGACCATGCCTTTCCATTAATTCCACATTGGTTTAATTAAGAAAGGCTTTACTGGGGTTGAATGGAAACACAGAGTACCACTCAGTTCACCTCTGGCAGTATCCAGGGATTCAGATTTCAGTAATGAACAGCTTTCAGAAGGCTTTCAGAATTAATCATTTAATCTCAGTTTGTTTGCTTGTTTGTTCGATTCTTGAATTCATTAATTAGGGTGTTTGGGTCACTGTGAGGGTGTGGAGTTCCTTATGGTGTTTCTAAGTCCTACTGCTAATAAGAAAGGGGGGGGGGGCTGAGGTGAAGATTTCTTTAGGGTTGTTTGTATTGTAAAATTTTGTTCTGGTGTTATTCATCTTTTGGCATGAGTAGAGAATATGTTTAACAGAGGTTCTTGCTCCACAGAGGAGGCAAGTGGGGATTTGATCTTAGTACATAAGCAACTGCTGGTGAATACAACACCAGAAAATGCAAGAAAATGCACCAGAAAATGCAAGAAAATGCATTTGGGAATTTAAGTGCTGCACAGCAACATGTGTTCTGTGGACTTGTGTTTGGTCTGGGTTTACCCCTCCTCCCAAAAATATGAGATAGATAGGTTAATTTAATATGCGGTGAATTCACCTAATTTAAATTGCCCCTTAGTGTGAGTGACCTCTAGCTGTAGCCTAGTGGTTAAGGTGCTGGTCCAGTAATCAGAAGGTCTCTGGTTCAAACCTCACCACTGCCAGGTTGCTGTTGGGCCCTTGAGCAAGGCCCTTAACCCTCAATTGCTTAGATTGTATAGTGTCACGGTACTGTAAGTCGCTTTGGATAAAAGCGTCTGCTAAATGCTGAAAATGTAAATGTAAATGTACAACACTAGGGTGACGTTACCTCTGTAGTTGCATAGACTCAGCCGCCACCAGATGGCACTCAAGTATTCATTACCGTTTGCTTTAAAAAGTGGCATCTTATAACAGTGCCATGTTGAAAAGGTACTGAGCTCTTCAGTCTGGACCATACTACTGTAATGTTTGTCTGTGAAGATATTGATAGATTGTATACACCTGGTAGCAAATGGTCTGGTCAAAATAGCTACATTCACTTAATAAGTGAATGTTCCTATACAATTGCCACTGTACTATATTGTATAGTCGTTAATCTATGAAGACGCTGCTGGAATCTCACCCTCCAGTGTCTGTTTGGACTTGATGAGCTTTGCTCTCATGTTGGCTCCCACAATATGCGAGGATCTCAGGTCGCCGACTCTGAACATGAGACACAGCTTATCATCCCGCAGAGAGATTACTGCGTTTTTGGAGAACACCAGCGTCTCTGCTCGCTTGTTTGGCTGGGAGATCTTCACAAACATGCAGCCAACCTAAGAGAATCGAAACACACGGGTGGTACAGAATCAGACACTGAGACTGCACTCTGTTAGACCCATCAAGTGCTCTAATACAGCTGCCAAACAGCAAGATTCCCAACTGTTTCCTGGATTTCAGCATAAATTCCTCACGAAACTGGGTCTGATCTTCATCCAAGTCATAATTGTAATTAATAACACAATTTAACTTATGTCTAACATGTACAGGGTGGGCCATTTATATGGATACACCTAAATAAAATGGGAATGGTTGGTGATATTAACTTCCTGTTTGTGGCGCATTAGTATATGGGAGGGGGGAAACTTTTCAAGATGGGTGGTGACCATGGCGGCCATTTTGAAGTCGGCCATTTTGGATCCAACTTTAGTTTTTTCGATGGGAAGAGGGTCATGTGACACATCAAACTTATTGAGAATTTCACAAGAAAAACAATGGTGTGCTTGGTTTTAACATAACTTTATTCTTTCATGAGTTATTTACAAGCTTCTCTTTGTTTACAGCCATTGACATGTCGCAGAGGTTAACATGTGAGGAGCGGATAGAAATTGTGTTGATGTCTGGTAAACGCAGTACCCCAGCATCTCAACGAGGATGACCCAGATCGGCGCACTGAATTTGCAGAATGGGCAAAACAAAAATTGGAACAGGACCCTCAATTTACACAGAACATTTTGTTCAGTGATGAGGCAAACTTTTATGTGAATGGTGAAGTTAACAAACAAAACCACCGCTATTGGTCTGACACTAACCCACATTGGATAGATCCCTCCAAGACTGTTGGAACACAAAAATTGATGGTATGGTGTGGTATATGGGGTACAAAGATAGTGGGGCCATTCTTCATCAACGGAAACCTCAAGGCCACTGGATATTTGAAATTGCTACATGATGATGTGTTTCCCTCTTTATGCACTGAAGCTGGCACGTTCCCTGAGTTTTTCCAGCAAGATGGTGCACCACCACATTATGGGTGTCAGGTCCGAGCATTCCTAGATGAACAGTTTCCTGGAAAGTGGATTGGTCGTCGTGGGCCAGTTGAATGGCCCCCAAGGTCTCCCGATCTGACCCCCTTAGACTTTTATCTTTGGGGTCATCTGAAGGCAATTGTCTATGCTGTGAAGATACGAGATGTGCAGCACCTGAAACTACGGATACTGGAAGCCTGTGCTAGCATTTCTTCTGCGGTGTTGCTATCAGTGTGTGAAGAGTGGGAGAAGAGGGTTGCATTGACAATCCAACACAATGGGCAGCACTTTGAACACATTTTAGAAGTTACGTTAAAACCAAGCACACCATTGTTTTTCTTGTGAAATTCTCAATAAGTTTGATGTGTCACATGACCCTCTTCCTATTGAAAAAACTAAAGTTGGATCCAAAATGGCCGACTTCAAAATGGCCACCATGGTCACCACCCATCTTGAAAAGTTTCCCCCCTCCCATATACTAATGTGCCACAAACAGGAAGTTAATATCACCAACCATTCCCATTTTATTTAGGTGTATAGATATAAATGGCCCACCCTGTATTTATCGTATTTATAAAGTCTTTTATCTATGCAGTATTCCACAGGTACAGGCCACACTTTAAGTGAATGAAGACGGATTATGAGACTGTAAGGGAAAGAGGGGAAAATGTTGGACTGAAGTTCAGGGTGGTTCCCTTTTTGTGCTGGACAACCAAAAGGTGGGTCTGAGGATTCATCAAGGAGGAGAAAAGGGATGATGGGTGAATATACCGTCAGTCAGTTAGCAGTCAGTAGGAGATACAGCCATGTCCTTTTCTCCCAAACTATCAGCTCCACTTACCATATAGAAGCACTTTGTAGTTCTACAATTACTGACTGTAGTCCATCTGTTTCTCTGCATGCTTTGTTAGCCCTCTTTCATGCTGTTCTTCAATGGTCAGGACCCCCACAGGACCCACACAGAGCAGGTATTATTTGGGTGGCGGGTCATTCTCAGCACTGCAGTGACACTGACATGGTGGTGGTGTGTTAGTGTGTGTTGTGCTGGTATGAGTGGACTGTCACTGCTGGACTGAGAATAGTCCACCAACCATATCCAGCCAACAGCGCCCTGTGGGCAGCGTCCTGTGACCACTGATGAAGGTCTACAAGATGACCGACTCAAACAGCAGCAATAGATGAGCGATCGTCTCCGACTTTACATCTACAAGGTGGACCAACTAGGTAGGAGTGTCTAATGGAGTGGACAGTGAGTGGACACGGTATTTAAAAACTCCAGCAGCGCTGCTGTGTCTTATCCACTCATACCAGCACAACACACACTAACACACCACCACCATGTCAGTGTCACTGCAGTGCTGAGAATCATCCACCACCTAAATAATACCTGCTCTGTGGTGGTCCTGGGAGAGTCCTGACCATTGAAGGGCAGGGTGAAAGCACGCTAAAAAGGCATGTAGAGAAACAGATGGACTACAGTCAGTAATTGTTGGACTACAGTCAGTAATTGTAGAACTACAAAGTGCTTCTATATGGTAAGTGGAGCTGATAAAATGAACAGTGAGTGAGAAAATATATATTTAAGAACTTTTAACAGCAACACTATTTTAGATCAGTCTAGGATATGGGTGATGGCCTACTACTTGACTGTAATTTGTTTTATAGAATTTTAAAGGTGTTGGTTCCTCAGTAATAAAAAAGCTTTCCAAGCACTGAAAGAGCAAAAAGCAACCCCAATTGTTTTGGTGTGCAGTTTCCATTTTTGCTTCAAAAAGGAATCAGTAAATCATTTATAATAATATATTATATATTAAATATAACCAGCTTCCACCAGGGCATTGCATCTACTGTCAATCTGCATCCCCGTCCCAAGAAACAGATGTGGATCAGTTTGTTCTGATTATGTATTACGTGTGTACGTCAGTCAGTGAGTGTGTGTATGTGCCGTGTGTTCTGCTGCCTATTTGTGCTTGTCCAGATGGGGATGTGCGTGTGTGCTGCCTGCTGAAGTGTGAATATGTCCCCAAAATAAATGGGTGAACCACAGCCTGGGGAGTGGACATTAAATCAGGACGAATTGACTCCAGATTTAACTGACTCTGGTTGCAGAGTGAGCGAGCATTAGTTTCTGAAAGAATATTTGAGTAATGGGAAAAAAAATACATTCGCTGGGGATTTAGAGAACAAAGAGGAAAATAGACAAAGAGGGCAAGATCAGGTGAGAAAAGAGATAAAAAGAGAGTTAAAAATGACTCATCTGGGTAGTCGGAAATAACACACACATGCGCGCACACACACACACACACACACACACCTATACATGCCATTTTGGATGAGCTGTAGAGGGATGAGAGGTGATTGCATCGCTTAGAGCAGAAAAAGCAGCTCCATATAAAAAATTACAGAAACAAAAAAAAAAAGATACAAGAGAGAAAATGAGAAGGTGGATCTTCTTCATGCTTGATTTAGCATGATAACGCCTAGCCACATTATACTCTGTCGAGTCACATTATTATGACCATTTCCTACTTTCGACGGCGGCAGCTCATAGCTCATGAAGGAAGTCACGTTTCGTGAGCTTGCTTGGCGGGTGTGGAAGGCACTCCCAACAGTTCTGGGCATGAATCCATCCTTGCAGATCATGTACACCCATACATGCCGGATGGGATCTTCCAGCAAGACAATGTGACATGTCACATGACTAGAAATGTCCAACATTGGTTGGAAGAACGAGTCTCTGACCGAGACTACCCTGGCCCCCTAATTCCCCAGACTTGAATCCAATTGAGCATCTGTGGTACCGCCTCGATCGTCGTGTTTGCTCTATGGATCCTCCCCCACACACCCTTCAGCAGCTGTCTATTCAAGTCAAGTCAACTTAATTTATATAGCGCTTTTTACAATAGACATTGTCTCAAAGCAACTTTAAGAAAATCCAGGACCAACAGATACAAAAAAAAAACCATGTTGAGCAAGCCGAGGGCGACAGTGGCAAGGAAGAACTCCCTTAAAATTACAGGAAGAAACCTTGAGAGGAACCAGACTCAGCAGGGACCTCCATCCTTCTTGGGTAGCCTGGAGAATACTTTAAATAAATAGGATTTACACAAATCATACCAACACAGAATTAAAATGAACTAAAAGTTATAACTAGCAATAAATAAATAAATAATAATCGAGTTATTATTCAGTCCAGTCTGCATTGAAGTCTGTAGTGACGGTTCTTGACATTCTTGGTGCAAACACGCCAGGTCCCGTCACATCCGGCAGGAATGGGATGCACTGCAGTCAGCATGCCTCCAGACACCTGTGACGACCTACCAGGACCTTACTGAGTCACTCCCAGACCGTCTGTGCTGCACACGGCGGTTACTCATGATATAAGCTGATGGTCATAATAATGTACTGTATATGTGTTACAGTAGTGTGTCTTTATAGTAAGAGAGTGCAGGTGCTAGACTGGCCTGTCTGTCTTCTGTTGAAAACATGGTGCGTTATGAAATGCAATATCCAACAATTGAGACCCTGGACTGTGCAGCAACTTGTTATATTACTTATGGCTGTTCTTACTAAAACATATATGAAAGAAACATAATATAATAAACACAGACCCAACTTAGCCACAATCTATAGGTGGCTTTACTCTAAAAGCTTAAGTGAATGTTAATGTAGCATGTAAATGACTTCAGTACTGTTTACTACTAACCATTTCGGATACCTTGAACAATTATAGTCCTAAACATTGATGAGTTGTGTGTTCTTACCATAAAAGCATTGACCATAGAGCCCAGTATAGCCTGCAGCAACAGAAGCATAGTGCCTACGGGACATTGGTCAGTGATGACACGATGGCCATAACCGATAGTGGTCTCTGTCTCGATGGAGAAGAGGAAAGCAGAGATGAATCCGTTAACGTTATTCACGCACGGGGTCCATGTCTCATCGCCCAAATGATCCAGATCTCCCCTAGACATAAAAAACAGAGTGAAAGAGACAGATCATTGTGCTGAGTAGTAAATGTTGGGATTTTTGTTAACTTAACCTAGCATTAGATTATTGTTAAGATAGCTTCAGCAATAGACTGGGATCGTCTGACCCGATGATTATATATTTAATCAAATTATCAATTAATACTAAAATAATTGTTATAATTCACTGGGGTCCTTTTATGCTGGACTGTGGTAGTGCTCGTTCAAACACCTAGATTTAGCTAGAGAGGTTGAAAGCGTGGAGAGTGGGAGCGAGTCGATTTCATGTTTTCTAGTACCCACCCACTCGAATGACAGCAGGTTAATCATAGTTGGGTATCAGTGCTTGCTTCATGTGTTTCACACGCATGTGTGTGTTTAACGGGGCACCTTAATAATTCCTGATAAAAATATCACATTTAAATACAGAGGGTGATCAATCTTACCACATCTTCACTCCTTTAGAAAATGTTCTCATACAAGTCCTGAATTGAGACTTTTAATTTTCTAAGAGTTGTGGGTGTATAAAGGTTTAATAAAGATTATTATGGGCTCTTTATGGATCTTATTGTAGTCCATCTGTTTCTCTGCATGCCCCCTTTCATGCTGTTCTTCAATGGTCAGGACCCCCACAGGACCACTACAGAGTAGGTATTAGTATGAGTGGATAAGACACAGCAATGCTGATGGAGTTTTTAAACACCTCACTGTCCCTGCTAGACTGAGAATAGTCCACCAACCAAAAATATCCAGCTAACAGAGCCACGTAGGCAGCGTGAATATGACCGACTCAAACAGCAGCAATAGATGAGCGATCGTCTCAGATTTACATCTACAAGGTGGACCAAATAGGTAGGAGTGTCTGATAGAGTGGACACTGAGTGGACACGGTATTTAAAAACTCCAGCAGCGCTGCTGTGTCTGATCCACTCATACCAGCACAACACACACTAACACACCACCACCATGTCAGTGTCATTGCAGGGCTGAGAATGATCCACCACCTAAATAATACCTGCTCTGTAGTGGTCCTGTGGGGGTCCTGACCATTGAAGAACAGCATTAAGGGGAACTAACAGAGCATGCAGAGAAACAGATGGACTACAGTTAGTAATTGTAGAACTATAAAGTGCTTCTATATGGTAGGTGGAGCTGATAAAATAAACAATGAGTGTAGAAACAAGCACCTTATCTTTATAATTAGAACTAGTGTCCACATACATATCCTGAGTGACCAATGAGTGGACACCTGATCTAACAGTCAAATAGCTACACAAACATTGATGGGGTGTAAGGTGACTGAGATTGTTAAGGGTGTGTGTACACACACCTGCAGTACGCGATAAGGTACCATATTGCTCCGAAAAAGAGCCAGGTGACGGCATAGGCCATGACGAAAACGAAGAGCGAACAGCGCCAGTTGAGATCCACCAGCGTGGTGAAGATGTCTGTCAGGTAACGGTAGGTTTCGCGCATGTTACCATGCTGCACGTTACAGCGGCCGTTCTTCTCTACATACCGCTGCCTCTTGCGCTTACTGCGTACTGGGGAGAGAGAGAGAGAGAGAGAGAGAGAGAGAGAGAGAGAGAGAGAGAGAGAGAGAGAGAGAGAAGGAGAGAAAAATGCAGCAAAAAAGCAAGCAGGTGCATACAGGAATAAAATTATCAAGGAGAGCAGAATCTCAGCAGTGCAATCGACCGGCCAGGCAGCTACACAGACATTACTGGCTGTGTCTGGGGGAGGACGGGATGGCTGAGGCCCTGCAATAGATGTTCATGGTATTACTGCTTTGCGGCCAGTGTTTCCCAGTGGACACTTTCAATCACTCACTCACTTACTCGCTCACACTAATGGGTCAATTAGAGTAGCCAATCCACCTATCGCATGTTTGTAGGACATAACCCCGTACAGTGACATAAGGTGAGGATCAAACCCAGGTTGACGTTTTTACCATGCATAAGTGCCCGTTTCTACATTTTAAAACCTCTTACCCCAGCCGAACCTTCCCCGCTCCTGCACCGCCCCCTGCAGCTTCTTGCGGTGCTGATTGGCTTGTGCCTCCCGGGCGGCCATCTTGTCCTGGAATGACTTGCTGTGATTTGTCGTGGGTTGTGGAGGCAATAATGTCTCGGTGGTTACCACGTTCCCGAGTTCTTCCGAAACGTTAAACACGCCAGTGGATGGGGCATCTTTGCTGGCATCCTCGGCGGGACTCTCTCCTTTCTCTGGGACGGGCAGGGAGAGGGACTCTGGACGAGAAGAGGGAGTGGAGTTTTCCTGTGCCATTGTGTGTGTGTGTGTGTGTGTGTGTGTGTGTGAGAGAGAGGCTTAACGGCTGAGTGTGTGCGTCCTAAAGTGTTAATTATGTTTTGGTGTGTGATTGTAAATTGCAGGATCACATCTGTGCCAGCTTGCTTTATGAAGAGACACTGGAAAGGAAAAAAACATGAAAGAGCTCCAGTTAGTAAAAGCAAAAGCATCTGAACTGTGATTTACATGATTCTTTAGAATAAATATTGACGTTATTTTTATTTAAACACGTAAAAATGCAACAAAGGGTGTCACTAGGAGAACCAGGGGGTTATGGGGGAATAGTGTCTCCTCTAATGCCCCACCACCACCAATAAATAAATAAATAAATAAATAAATAAACTGTTTGATTTTATCAATTTTAGTTCTATGAATTAAACATATAACATTCAAGACTGCATATTAGAAGAACATATTAGGTGCTGTGTCCTTTTAACACCGCTATCTGGCAACCCTTGTCAGAAATTACAGTCTAAAATATGGTGCTGTGTAGTCACAGTCCAGTCCACAGTTAAAAGCACCTACATCTGTACATCTGAGCAATGGGAGGAGGAAAAGCCAGCGGAAAAGATGGCAACAGAAGGCACCATACAACAATCCACCTGACCACATACAAAAAGTAAAGGATTTGGTACCAGGATTGATAACAAAACTTGCCACACGCTGCAACCAGAGCTGGATTCCGGATACATGGTATCGAATCCAGCTCTGCCTTGCCGGCTGAGGCTGAGCGGCCACATGAACAACGATTGGCCTGTTGTTCATATGGGCGGGACTAAGCCGGATGGGGTCTCTCTCTCATGACTGGTGCAATTACGACCTCTGCTGGCTGAGATGAGAAAAGAGTGCTCTTAGGGTGTGTCCCTCCGTACACGCAGCTAGGCTGCACTGCACTCGTCAAAGTGTAGGTGATGAGGCGCATACTGCATGCTGCCCACGTGTCGGAGGGGGCGTGGGTTAGCTTCGTTCTCCTCAATCAGAGCAGAGATTGGCATTGCTGGAGAGGAAGCATGATGCAATGGGGCAATTGGACGGGAGAAAAAGGGGAGAAAATGCATAAAGAAAATATAATATATATATAAAAAAAGGAAAGATTAAACTTTATTATTCTACATATGGCCTGATTCCAGTAAACTAAAATGAGCTCTTTATGGTTATTGACGGTTGCTTTAAAGCTATAGCAAAGAACACTTTTAACAGAATAAAACCTCTCAAGAAATTATAATATAATAAACAGGACCACTTTATTATTTTATTAATTTTCTCTGATGTTTTAGAACAAAGTACATTTAATAAACTACACATTTAAGAAGAAACGGCTGCCTTTGGCAAAGTGGTGTAACAGTGGGAGGGGTGTTCTACAGGCAGCATGCCAGTTTCTTTTAAAATAATATTAGACAAAGACCTGGATCCTTATCTGCTTTCAGGATCAGGGAGACAGAAGCTTCTGTTGATGTCTGAGGCAAAGTTCCTGAGTGCATTAAAGCTGGTGCCTAGCTGGTAGGCATCAATTAGCTTTATTTTGCAGATCCTCATGCAGTTGCTCAGCTGAGACTATAGTTAATGACAATTTGTAATAACAATTCCTGACCTGTCTAATGAGGCCTGACGAGTCAATACTGGCCTAACAAGTCCAAACTTTTGCCCAAGTCATATTTAAGGCTGATTATCACTAAGTATGTATGGCGCCACCAACACCTTGTGTAGATTAGGCCATCCGTCTGAACTGGATGACCAAGACAAAAGGGTATTGAATTGGAAAGCTACCCAGAAAGATTAAACCCAGGTGGGGCAGCCGGATATTCCGCTAGCACACCAGCTCCGAGATTCTGAACTCCTCGGTTCGAAACTCTGCATCGCCACCGGTCGGCTGGGTGCCAACTTGCAGGCAACCTCTGTGTAAGGACCCTGATTAGCAGATAGAAGCGCATTTGCAGAGTGCATGGGCGAAAAGAAGGGGTCCGCTAGGACTGCGCATGTGTCGGAGGAAACGTGAGTGGCAACATACCCCCCCTCGAATGCAATCAGGGATCCTCCAGCAGTGGAAGACAGATTGACTAGGCTAAATCGGGAGAAAAAGGGAGAACATGCATAAATAAATAGAAAAAAACACTGTATTAGATAGTTCTGTTTGTGTCTGTCCTTCTGTCTACTTTGATTGGACATTGCCCATGACATGCTATCGTAGTGTTTGTGTTGTCACAATGTTTTGTTGCACTTTTGCTTCAGGGGTTTAATATTTTCTTTGTAATATTCTAATCTCTTACTTATGGTCGTAACTTATATCGTAATTTTATTAGGGCATCGATTTTCCTGCAAATCTCTTTACCGGGTGCATCCGGATAAGTGTAACCATAATGCTGTTTTTAGAATTCTCAGCTGCCTCCAGTTCAGCTAGTTTGGTTTTGTTTAGCAGCCTGAACAGATTTGCAGCATGACTTTAAAACATCACCATTTTGGTAGCAGTTCACAGTCCTACATCTTTCTCGCCTACAGCGTCCTCCACAGTTAGACCATTTTTTTAACTGTGAGAGGCAAGGAAAGTGGTGGTCTTGTTGTCTGAGTGCGTTTTGGATGGATGGATGCTCTGGAAATTTCTGTGTAGCTAAATGTGGCCCTCTGAGGGAATAAAATGTCAGATTAACACAAAAAAATGCAAACACACACTGACATTTTGAGCACAAACACTGCCAGGTCAGATATAACTTGTCTGCAGGCTTTGTGTGTGTGTGTGTGTGTGTGTGTATGTGTGTGGGTGCATGTATTGAGCTCCTTTTGGAGATTAAATGGCCATAAGATGATAGCAATGCGTGACAACTGTGCTGGTTGCTGCAATAACACTCTTAGTTATTTTGATAAGACCTTCCAGTAGACCTTACAACATGACAGTTGGGACTTACATCTAACAAACACCTCTACTGCTGGCACTGCATCAGTGTTATTAATAGGACCATGTTGCAATTTAATAATCCTTTGGTATCAACTTAACTTAACCAAAACTCAACCCTGTGGACAATTATACATTCCAAATGCACCATCAACAGTAAAAAGCAAAGGTTTAGGTCCTCAGAAAAATCATGAAGCAGTTAATTTGATGACCTTAAATATAAAAAAAAAAATAAATGTAGCATGTGCAAAGTTTATAGACAGGGTTAGTTCACCAGGTTGCAACTGCTGGACCCTAAACCCTCAATTGCTTGTCTGCCATCAATGTTATTATAAAGGTATGGCCACCTTTCCTGTGTAAAGGAAACGATTTGAAAATGATCATTAGGAAAAGTGGTTTGATCAGCGGCGGTACTTTAACTGAAGAAAATTAAACGGCCGCTCAGGTGGCGCAGCGGTAAAACACACGCTAGCACACCGGAGCTGGGATCTCGGATACATCGTATCGAATCTCAGCTCTGCCATCCGTTGTTCATATAGGGGTGGGGTAGTAGTAAGTCGGACAGGGTCTCCTCGTAACTGATGCAACTGCGACCTCTGCTGGCTGACTGATGGCGTTGATCAGGGTGTGTCTCTCCGTGCACAGTGCTGATCCGCATTAGCACTCGCCTAGTGCGGGTGAAAAAATGCATACGGCTGCTGCCCACGTGTCTGAGGGGGAGTGGGTTAGCTTCGTTCTCCTCAATCAGAGCGGGGATCGGCATTAGTGGAGAGGAAGCATGATGCAATCGGGCAATTGGACGTGCTAAAGAAGTTGGGAGAAAAAAGGCATGAAGAAAACATGATTTCCATGATTCCAGCCAATGTTAAGGTTTAGTTTAAAGGTTGGTATCTTGTCAAACTATAACTATACACCTACAACACTTGCTAACATGGTTTGTGTATATAATAAAGATAGTGAACAGAGTAAACAGTATTTAAAACCCAGATACACTGCTACAACTGATGCACTGACAGCAGTAAAACAAACACTACTGAGTCACTAACATATGCTAACACTGATACTACCCAAATAATATCTAGCCCTTCGTATTGATGGATACTGACACCCATGTTATATGTGTATAAAATAAGCACTAAATGTACGTAGAAGACAGATGAACCCAATATTGGCTGGTAATTATTATACCCCAATCTTTATCCCCCAGTCTAGTCGTGTCTAATTACCCTGAATGAGTCCTCTATACTGATTCGACCCTTCACCGCTGACTGAGGACTCCTCTCAACTGACATGCGCCTACTCCGGCACGTACAGTCAGTACAGACTGCATTTTTCACCTGCACGAGTCGGGCACTGTGTACAGAGGGCCACACCCCCACCAGCATTATTCCTCAGCCCCGTGCAGGCGCCATCAGTCGGCCAGCAGGGGCCGCAATCGCACCAGTTATGAGGACCTATGATCCGACTTTCTTACCCTCTAACCCCGAACAACAGCCGATCGTTGTACATGCAGCCGCCCAGCCCAGTCGGAAAGGCAGAGCTGAGATTCGATACGATGTATTCGAAACCCCAACTAGCGTACTTCACCGCTGCGCCACCCGAGCGGCCATCATACCCCAATCTCTACCATATACAGGCATATCGTCCGGCCCAAGTGGGACATGAATCCCCAACACTCATCACTTTGCTACACAAATCTGTACCATATTTTCAGGATTCAAACACAGTTATGGTCATATTTTCAAGGTGATTTAGTTCCCTCAGAGTAAGCATGCATATTTTGTAATTATATATAATAATATTATACCTTGAATGAAGTATTTATTAATAATTGTTATTAAATTGAATGGCAGAATGGTGTATGGGTGTAAGCGGTATAGCAGCCAGGAAACCTGTCACCTGTGAACATACTGTCAGCACAACACAATACAAACAAGCTAGCAAAACATAAACGCATTTTTAAACAGAAATTATTCATTTTAGAGATAAAACGTGTACATTACCTGTCTTTATACAGTAACACGGCAGCCTATTATTTCCAAAGGGTGTTTTTAACAGGCCTGGTGTGTAAAAATCTGGCTAGTTTGGTCATTACCTAATGACAGGTAATAGGTGCCGTTGTATTCATTCAGCTGTTATACAGCCGTCATATCACAGATGTTTTGACCGTTGAAAGCCGTACAGCATCACTTCGCCTTCCTTCTCCCTTCCTACAACCGAAATAAATTCGCTTCTTTAAAACACTGACAGAAAATAACGATAAATGTTAATTTTCAGAAGGTTAATAATAAAAATGGAGGAAACGCCGTTAGTCAAACGAACACGAACGGAGCTCGAGCGCGACTGAGCGGCTGCGCGAGACCCAGAGAAAAAAAGGGGAGGGTTAGCGCGCGCGTTGCAGCACTGTGTTCTTTAAATGATGTCAAACCATCATTCAAATAATAGTCGCGATTATTCGATTATTTGGCTTAGGAATATAAACATATATACATACATACATTTACACTGATCAACCATAACATGCCCACTTACCATATAGAAGCACTTTGTAGTTCTACAATTACTGACTGTAGTCCATCTGTTTCTCTGCATGCTTTGTTAGCCCCATTTCATGCTGTTCTTCAATGGTCAGGACTCTCCCAGGACCCCCACAGAGCAGGTATTATTTAGGTGGAGGATGATTCTCAGCACTGCAGTGACACTGACATGGTGGTGGTGTGTTAGTGTGTGTTGTGCTGGTATGAGTGGATCAGACACAGCAGCGCTGATGGAGTTTTTAAACACCTCACTGTAACTGCTGGACTGGGAATGGTCCACCAAGCATCCCATGACCACAGATGAAGGTCTAGAAGATGACCGACTCAAACAGCAGCAATAGATGAGCGATCGTCTCACTGTGACTTCACATCTACAAGGTGAACCAACTAGGTAGGAGTGTCTAATAGGGTGGACGGTGAGTGGACACGGTATTTAAAAACTCCAGCAGCGCTGCTGTGTCTGATCCACTCATACCAGCACGACACACACTAACACACCACCACCATGTCAGTGTCACTGCAGTGCTGAGAATCATCCACCACCTAAATAATACCTGCTCTGTGGGGGTCCTGACCATTGAAGAACAGGGTGAAAGCAGGCCAAAAAAGTATGTAGAGAAACAGATGGACTACAGTCAGTGATTGTAGAACTACAAAGTGCTTCTATATGGTAAGTTCATATGCGTGTGAAGGCAATATAGTGTATGAGCGTTGTATTAGCCAAATCACTGGCTGTGTTCCAAATTACTCTTGGCTGTAGATGTAGTGGACTAGAATACGCTATTAGTCGGCTGCGTATGAATTATGCCAAGTATGCAGGGAGAGTGGGCGTGTTCATGTTCAGGCTCCGCCCAATATTCACAACACCGACTCCGCCTTCGGATTTGCGTCCGCTGATAACGGTAGCATCTCTATCCAGTGTAAACAAACGAGGTTATTTACTGTATGTTTACCGGGTTAAATAATCAGACTTGTGTTTATAATGTTATAAGTACATGTTATATATATATATATTTATATATATCTTAAAGCTTAGCAGGCTTTCTGTCGGCCCGACAGCATTGATGATGCTTGCACTATTAAAAGGATCCATCATGACGGATTGCCGGTGCTGGGATGCGGCCAGTAGGAAAAGCTACGAGGAGCTGTTTGATAAACTGGACACGAATAAAGATGGTAAAGTGGATGTCGTAGAGCTCCGGGCAGGTCTCTTAGCCATGGGCATTGCCCTCCGTACTGGTGCGGCTCAGGTAAGGTTGGACGAATTTATCCCAGCATGCATTTCGTCTGCACTGACAGTCAGTCATTGACACATGAGAGGACCAGTCCACTTAAGGCCACTTTTAGTCATTCAGATACTGGAAGGATGCTGATGCACTGTATACACTGTAATGACAGTTCATGTTGTAACCTAGTTGTTCATCTAAAGGTCATTGGTTCAAGCCCCACCACTGCCAGGTTGTCACTGTTGGGCCCTTAAGCAAGGCCCTTAACCTTTAATTGCTTAGACAGTATACAGTACTGTAAGTCGCTTTGGATGAACATTAATACCACCTCCTTGTTTCTACACTCACTGTCCATTTTATCAGCTCCACTTACCACATAGAAGCATCTTGTAGTTCTACAATTACTGACTGTAGTCCATCTGTTTCTTTACATACTTTCTTAGCCTGCTTTCACTCTGTTCTTCAATGGTCAGAACCCCTACAGGACCACCACAGAGCAGGTATTATTTAGGTAGTGGATCATTCTCAGCACTGCAGTGACACGGTGGTGGTGTGTTAGTGTGTGTTGTGCCTATTAGACACTCCTACCTAGTTGGTCCACCTCGTAGATGTAAAGTCACAGTTCGTTCATAGACGATCGTTCATCTATTGCTGCTGTTTGAGTCGGTCATCTTCTAGACCTTCATCAGTGGTCACAGGACGCTGCCCACGGGGTGCTGTTGGCTGGATATTTTTGGTTGGTGGACTATTCTCAGTCCAGCAGTGACAGTGAGGTGTTTAAAAAACTTTATCCACTCATACCAGAACAACACACACTAACACACAACCACCATGTCAGTGTCACTGCAGTGCTGAGAATGATCCATCACCTAAATAATACCTGCTCTGTAGTGGTCCTGGGAGAGTCCTGACCATTGAAGAACAGCATGAAAGGGGGGTAACAGAGCATGCAGAAAAACAGATGGACTACAGTCAGTAATTGTAGAACTACAAAGTGCTTCTATGGTAAGTGGAGCTGATAAAATGGACAGTGAGTGCAGAAATAAGGAAATAAGGAGGTGGTTTTAATGTTATGGCTGATCAGTGTATATAAAGCAATAATTTAAAATCAAGTAACATCAGTGCCTGACCTCATGAATGCTCTATTGACTGAATAGGCACAGATTTCCACAGACAAACTCTAAAATCTGGGAAATCTGGAAAATAAGTAAAATTGAAGGCTGTTAAAGTCGCCAAAGGTAGTAGCTGCATAATAATACCCATGGTTTTGGAATGGGATGGCTATTATAAAAGCTATTATAGCTATCATAAGTGTCCACATACTTTTGAGCCATATAGTGTTTGTCAGCACCTCGTTTTTTACATTTACATTTTCAGCATTTAGCAGACGCCTTTATCCAAAGCGACTTACAGTACAGTATACAGTATACAGTCTCAGCAATTGAGGGTTAAGGGCCTTGCTCAAGGGCCCAACAGCAGCAACCTGGCAGTGGTGGGGCTTGAACCAGTGACCTTCTGACTACTAGTTCAGTACTTTAACCACCAGGCTACAACTGCCTAAATTTTTGTACTAAATAAAATATCACTGCTCCATAAGCAAATTATGCTTGGGAAAACTAAATAAACTCCATAAATAAAAAGCTAATGTTTATTTTAAAGTAAAAGTGCATACTTTACTTTTATTAAATCTTAGTGGAATTTGAGTAAGAAATAAGAAAGGTGATGTAACACAGTGGTAAACATGCCTCTGTCCCAACATGGCTGTTTTGCAGATATAAAATTCTGCATTTGTTTATATTTACACAATAAAGATGCAGAAAATGAGAATTAATACTTTATTGATTCATATGATATTATATATTAACCATAAGAATCCTGGTGTTATATCCTACAATCTGTCCTGTTTTTTGCAAAGCTTTACTTCCTCCTAGACTGAAGAAATGCATTGGTACCCTTCTTTTAAAATTCCCAACACACATTTATGGAAACTGCACGGATGAGGTTCTTACTTTTGGCTGCCAAATCTGGTCTAGTGAACATCCTTATTCTCCTGGATCTTACTGCAGCGTTCAGTGATACGCTGCTGCATAGGTTGGAGACCTGGACTGGTATAACAGATGTGGCAATAGCTTGGCTTCAATCCTATTTCACTAGTAGGCAACAGTTTGTCTCTAGGCAGTTTTAGGTCTGATATCCTATCTGTCCCTTTTGGTGTCCCCCAGGGCTTGGTTCTTGGTCCTCTTCTTTTTATCATTTATCTGCTAAAACTTGGCGACATCATCCAACAGCATGGCGTGCAGTTTCACTGCTATGCGGCATAACTCCCAAGCTGAAAAATCTCCATTGGCTCCCTGTTCAATATTACACACAGTACAAAATATTTCTCTTGGTATATGAATCTTTATATGGTCTTGTAGATTAAATTATATTATTAATATTATTATTTAAAGATTAAAGATTATTTACACATTTCTAGAATTGGAAAAATCCATCTCTTCCATGGACGAAAATCCACTGTTCCACAGTAAAGGGGTACCAACTCATTAACATATTAATGCTTATGATACTAGAATGCAGTGTTTTGGTGTCCACATAGATTCTTCTCTGTGTTTAATGATCTGCATTTCTTGACAGAAAATACTCGCCACTGGAGACAAAAACAAGGATGGCCTGCTTGACTTCAGCGAGTTTGCCAGATACCTAAAGGAGCACGAGAAGAAACTGTGGCTTACATTTAAGAGCCTGGACAAGAATAATGATGGTAATATGCTTGGCATTGATCAGGTTTGCAGTGGTGCAGTTCGCTCATAGCCGTTTGATAAGTGTCGTAAGTGGGTGCTAATGGTGCCTATAGAGGAGGAGCAAATCAAACCTCACATGGTGCATAACGTTTTGCATTTAAATAAAACTCACCACAGAGGCAGAGACGGCATCTAATGTGTGTTAATTAACTTTATGTGCAATTACATTAGAGATGGGCACAGGGGGCAGAAAATGGTCTTTATCACATACACAGTATTACAAAGGGTGTCCAAATACTTACATAGTGTGTATGTAGACCGATCAGCCATAACATTAAAACCACCTCCTTTCTACACTCACTGTCCATTTTATCAGCTCCACTTACCATATAGGAGCACTTTATAGACCTACAATTACTGACTGTAGTCCATCTGTTTCTCTGCATACTTTTTTAGCCTGCTTTCACCCTGTTCTTCAATGGTCAGGACCCCCACAGCACCAGGTATTATTTAGGTGGTGGATCATTCTCCACCAACCAAAAATATCCAGCTAACAGCGCCCCATGGGCAGCGTCCTGTGACCACTGATGATCGTCTCTGACTTTACATCTACAAGGTGGACCAACTAGGTAGGAGTGTCTAATAGAGTGGACACAGTATTTAAAAACTCCAGCAGAATTGCTGTGTCTTATACACTCATACCAGCACAACACACACTAACACACCACCACCATGTCAGTGTCACTGCAGTACTGAGAATCATCCACCACCTAAATAATACCTGCTCTGTGGTGGTCCTGTGGGGGTCCTGACCATTGAAGAACAGGGTGAAAGCAGGCTAAAAAAGTATGTAGAGAAACAGATGGACTACAGTCAGTAATTGTAGAATTACAAAGTGCTTCTATATGGTAAGTGGAGCTGATAAAATGGACAGTGAGTGTAAAAACAAGGAGGTGGTTTTAATGTTATGGCTGATCGGTGTATGAGGCCCATGTGTATAATTTTGTAGTTTTATATTGTTTATTTTTGGCACTATGGTTGCATTGACTTTGTGTTTCTTTATCAAACTCAGACTGCAGTGTTGATGTTTGCTGTATTTCTTTGTCTACTGTTCCTAGGTCATCTGGATGCCTGTGAGATCAAACAGTCACTGGCTGAGTTGGGAATGGACATATCTTCAGAATCAGCACTGAAAATCCTACAGAGGTCAGATATGTACAACATTCATAAGGTGGCTCAGTGGGTAGCACTTTCGCCTTACAGCAAGAAGGTCCTGGGTCCAATTTATGTCTGTGTGGGTTTCCTTCGGGAGCTCCGGTTTCCGCCTACAGTCCAGTACAGACGTGCAAGTGAGACGAATTGGAGAAAATTGTCCATGACTGCGTTTGATATTAAGCTTGAACTGATTAATCTTGTGTAACCAGTAAGGTCACCTGTCTGATGAGGACTAAAAATAAGGGAGCTGTTGTATTTGTTCTGCAGTATTGACAGTGACGGAACCATGACCGTGGACTGGAACGAGTGGAGAGAGCACTTTCTGTTCAACCCTGCTACCGACCTGGAGGAAATTATTCGATACTGGAAGCACTCCTCGGTCAGTTTATGTTTTACTGAATATTGTTAAACTGATACTTGTGGTCAATAATGTTGTCTTAGTACTTTTTAAGTGAAGAAATGCATTGTTGGTAGTGTAGTTTTAGCAACATGATTAAAATAGCCATTGAGAAGGCATGTATCAGTGCCGGAGGTGTGCTGTACATCACTTAGCACTTTGTAGTTCTACAATTACTGCCAGTAGTCCATCTGTTTCTCTGCATACTTTGTTAGCCCCCTTAATGCTGTTCTTTAATGGTCAGGACCCCCACAGGACCACTACAGAGTAGGTATTATTCGGGTGGTGGGTCATTCTCAGCACTGCAGTGACACTGACATGGTGGTGGTGTGTTAATGTGTGTTGTACTGGTGTGTTGTGGTGAGTTTTTAAACACCTCACTCTCACTGCTGGACTGAGAATAGTCCACCAACCAAAAATATCCAGCCAACAGCGCCCCGTGGGCAGCATCCTGTGACCACTGATGAAGGTCTACAAGATGACCGACTCAAACAGCACCAATAGATGAGCGATCTGTCTGACTTTACATCTATAATGTGGACCAACTAGGTAGGAGTGTCTAATAGAGTGGACAGTGAGTGGACACGGTATTTAAAAACTCCAGCAGCGCTGCTGTGTCTGGTCCACTCATACCAGCACAACACACACTAACGCACCACCACCATGTCAGTGTCACTGCAGTGCTGAGAATCATCCACCACCTAAATAATACCTGCTCTGTGGTGGTCCTGACCACTGAAGAACAGGGTGAAAGCAGGCTAAAAAAGTATGCAGAGAAACAGATGGACTACACTCAGTAATTGTAGAACCAGAAAGTGCTTCTATATGGTAAGTGGAGCTGATAAAATGGACAGTGAGTGTAGAAACGAGGTGGTTTTAATGTTATGGCTGATCAGTATATACTCTATATATATTTATATATAGGATTGGTGCTCTGGTGTTATACTGTAGTACATAATAAACATTCTGCTGTCTATTTACTTTTGACCAAATACATTTGACCAAATAACTTCTCTATTGTCAGCATTATACTTTATGCCTCCCTAAGTTAGCAGCTGGACATTGGTGATAATCTCGCCGTTCCCGATGAATATACAGTCGAGGAGAAGATCACTGGCGGTTGGTGGAAACAGCTGGTCGCCGGGGCAACAGCTGGAGCAGTCTCTCGGACAGGCACCGCCCCTCTGGACAGAATTAAGGTTTTAATGCAGGTATGCACGTTTGATTGTATTACTTTTATTACTGGTACCTGCCTGCTGTGTAAATGTAATGTTGTGCTATAGGTTTTGCATAATGATTAGCCTAAATTTGAATCTTAGGTTCATGCATCCAGGTCAAATCAAATTACTCTGGTCGGTGCATTCACCCGGATGCTTAAGGAAGGAGGAGTGACGTCTCTGTGGAGGGGAAACGGCCTTAATGTTTTGAAAATCGCCCCTGAGACTGCCATCAAATTCATGGCATATGAACAGGTATGCTCTAAAGATCTACAACCCCAAATTAGAAAAAGTTGGGACAGTATGGAAAATGCGAATAATAAACAAACACAGAGTTTCTTACATTTACTTTGACTTTTATTTCATTGCAGACAAGATGAACCTGAAATATTTCATGTTTTGTCTGCTCAACTTTATTTCATTTGTTAATAAACATCCATTCCTACATTTTAGGCCTGCAACACATTCCAAAAAAAGTTGGGACAGTAAAGCATTTACCACTTTGTAATGTTGCCATTCCTTTTCACCACATCTAAAAGACGTTTTGGCACCGAGGAGACCGAGTGATTTAGTGTTTCAGCTTTTATTTTGTCTCATTCTTCCTGCAAACACGTCTTAAGATATGCAACAGTACGGGGTCGTCGTTGTCGCATTTTTTGTTTCATAATTCTCCACACATCCTCTATTGGGGACAGCTCGTTTTTGTCTTTGGTCCGGAGCACACGGCGTCTATTTTTTCCAAAATAGACCTGGAATGCTGATTCATCTGACCACAATACACGTTTCCACTGTGTGATGGTCCATCCTAGATTCCTCCGAGCCCAGAGAAGTCGACGCCGCTCCTGGACGTGGTTAACATAAGGCTTCTTTTTATGCACAGTAAAGTTTTAAGTGGTATTTGTGCATGTAACTCTGTATTTTCGTGCTTGACGAAGGTTTGCCAGAGTAATCCCTCACCCATGTGGTTATATCAGCTATTGTTGAGTGGCGGTTCTTGATGCAGTGCCGTCTGAGGGATGGAAGATCACGGGCGTTCAGGTTAAACTTGCACCCTTGGCCTTTATGCCTGATATTCCTTTCGATTCCTTGAATGGTTTAATGATATTATGCACTGTAGAGGGAGAAATATGCAAATCCCTTCCAATCTTTCTTTGAGGTTCATTGTTTTTAAACACTTAAGTCATTTCCCCACACATTTGTTGACAAACTGGAGATCATCTGATCATCATTGCTCATTAAAGACTCTAGGGTTTGGGTTAGGGTTAGGGTTCGTGGATTCTGCTTTTTATTAATAATTTTTGCCCCCGTCCCAACTTTGGAATTTGGAATGTGTTGCAGGCCTGAAATGCAGGAATGGATGTTTATTAACAAATGAAATTAAGTTGGGCAGACAAAACATGAAATATCTCAGGTTCATCCTGTCTGCAATCAAATAAAAGTCAAAGTAAATGTAAGGGACACTGCATTTTTATTTTATTTGCATTTTCCATACTGTCCCAACTTTTTCTGATATGAAATGCCCTAACTTCATTTTATTCAAATGTACTTTAAGTAGTCCAACCCTTGTTTTTTTCCTTTAGTATAAGAAGTATCTCTCACCAGAAAAGGATAAAATACAGACTGCACAGAGATTCATGGCCGGATCTTTAGCTGGAGCCACAGCACAGACCGCCATTTACCCTATGGAGGTAAATACCACGGTATTCCAAGTCTAAAAGTGATCTGTATAGTTTCTATATTAGACTATCTAATGTGCTTTTACTTCCAGGTAGTGAAGACTAGACTGACTCTGAGAAGTACCGGACAGTATTCAGGAATTGTCGACTGTGCCAGGATGATCCTGAAAAAAGAGGGCATCAAGACTTTCTATAAAGGTTACGTGCCTAACTTGCTGGGCATCATTCCTTACGCTGGCATTGACCTGGCTGTTTACGAGGTAAAGTCACGTAGTCTACTCCAAGAGTAGACCCAACAACCCTTGCACACGACGATCAGCCATAACATTAAAACCACCTCCTTGTTTCTACACTCACCATCCATTTTATCAGCTCCACTTACCACATAGAAGCACTTTGTAGTTCTTCAATTACTGACTGTAGTCCATCTGTTTCTCTACATACTTTTTTAACCTGCTTTCACCCTTTTCTTCAATGGTCAGGACTCTCCCAGGACCACCACAGATCAGGTATTATTTAGGTTGTGGATCATTCTCAGCACTGCAGTGACACTGACATGGTGGTGGTGTGTTAATGTGCTGGTATGAGTGGATCAGACACAGCAGCGCTGCTGGAGTTTGTAAATACCGTGTCCACTCACTGTCCACTCTATTAGACACTCCTACCTAGTTGGTTCACCTTGTAGATGTAAAGTCAGAGACGATCGCTCATCTATTACTGCTGTTTAAGTTGGTCATCTTGTAGACCTTCATCAGTGGTCACAGGATGCTGTTGGCTGGATATTTTTGATTGGTGGACTATTCTCAGTCCAGCAGTGACAGTGAGGTGTTTCAAAACTTCATCAGCGCTGCTGTGTTCTATCCACTCATACCAGCACAACACACACTAACACACCACCACGTGTCAGTGTCACTGCAGTGCTTAGAATGATCCACCACCTAAATAATACCTGCTCTGTGGTGGTCCTGTGGGGGTCCTGACCATTGAAGAACAGCATGAAAGGGGGCTAACAAAGTATGCAGAGAAACAGATGGACAACAGTCAGTAATTGTAGAACTAGAAGTGCTCCTATATGGTAAGTGGAGCTGATAAAATGGACTGTTAGTGTAGAAACAAGGAGGTGGTTTTAATGTTATGGCTGAACAGTGTATGTATATATAATAACTCTGTATATATGTGTGTATATACTGTATATATATATATATACAGTGTATCACAAAAGTGAGTACACCCCTCACATTTCTGCAGATATTTAAGTATATCTTTTCATGGGACAACACTGACAAAATGACACTTTGACACAATGAAAAGTAGTCTGTGTGCAGCTTATATAACAGTGTAAATTTATTCTTCCCTCAAAATAACTCAATATACAGCCATTAATGTCTAAACCACCAGCAACAAAAGTGAGTACACCCCTTAGTGAAAGTTCCTGAAGTGTCAATATTTTGTGTGGCCACCATTATTTCCCAGAACTGCCTTAACTCTCCTGGGCATGGAGTTTACCAGAGCTTCACAGGTTGCCACTGGAATGCTTTTCCACTCCTCCATGACGACATCACGGAGCTGGCGGATATTCGAGACTTTGCACTCCTCCACCTTCCGCTTGAGGATGCCCCAAAGATGTTCTATTGAGTTTAGGTCTGGAGACATGCTTGGCCAGTCCATCACCTTTACCCTCAGCCTCTTCAATAAAGCAGTGGTCGTCTTAGAGGTGTGTTTGGGGTCATTATCATGCAGGAACACTGCCCTGCGACCCAGTTTCCGGAGGGAGGGGATCATGCTCTGCTTCAGTATTTCACAGTACATATTAGAGTTCATGTGTCCCTCAATGAAATGTAACTCCCCAACACCTGCTGCACTCATGCAGCCCCAGACCATGGCATTCCCACCACCATGCTTGACTGTAGGCATGACACACTTATCTTTGTACTCCTCACCTGATTGCCGCCACACATGCTTGAGACCATCTGAACCAAACAAATTAATCTTGGTCTCATCAGACCATAGGACATGGTTCCAGTAATCCATGTCCTTTGTTGACATGTCTTCAGCAAACTGTTTGCGGGCTTTCTTGTGTAGAGACTTCAAAAGAGGCTTCCTTCTGGGGTGACAGCCATGCAGACCAATTTGATGTAGTGTCCGGCGTATGGTCTGAGCACTGACAGGCTGACCCCCCACCTTTTCAATCTCTGCAGCAATGCTGACAGCACTCCTGCACCTATCTTTCAAAGACAGCAGTTGGATGTGACGCTGAGCACGTGCACTCAGCTTCTTTGGACGACCAACGCGAGGTCTGTTCTGAGTGGACCCTGCTCTTTTAAAACGCTGGATGATCTTGGCCACTGTGCTGCAGCTCAGTTTCAGGGTGTTGGCAATCTTCTTGTAGCCTTGGCCATCTTCATGTAGCGCAACAATTCGTCTTTTAAGATCCTCAGAGAGTTCTTTGCCATGAGGTGCCATGTTGGAACTTTCAGTGACCAGTATGAGAGAGTGTGAGAGCTGTACTACTAAATTGAACACACCTGCTCCCTATGCACACCTGAGACCTAGTAACACTAACAAATCACATGACATTTTGGAGGGAAAATGACAAGCAGTGCTCAATTTGGACATTTAGGGGTGTAGTCTCTTAGGGGTGTACTCACTTTTGTTGCCGGTGGTTTAGACATTAATGGCTGTATATTGAGTTATTTTGAGGGAAGAATAAATTTACACTGTTATATAAGCTGCACACAGACTACTTTTCATTGTGTCAAAGTGTCATTTTGTCAGTGTTGTCCCATGAAAAGATATACTTAAATATCTGCAGAAATGTGAGGGGTGTACTCACTTTTGTGATACACTGTATATATATATATATATATATATGTGCTTCCTGCTACTTCCAGAGTCTGAAGAATGCCTGGCTGTCGCACTACGCCCGTGACACTGCCAACCCCGGAGTCCTGGTCCTGCTTGGCTGTGGCACAGTCTCCAGCACATGTGGGCAGCTGGCCAGTTACCCTCTGGCTCTCATACGCACCCGCATGCAGGCACAAGGTAGGTCCTGTGTCCCTTTTAAAAGCCCTGTGGAGTTCAGAGAGCCTCTCTTGAATGCTTAATAGAGGGTGAATGTGTTATCATGCCGCCCTAGTGTGAGGATGAGCTAGCGATGATGCAGACATGGCATTTCGGGAGGCATTTAGAGAGCTGGGGTTTGGCAGCTTAGCGAACGCGGGGGCACGTCGGTATGAAAGGTGACAATGTCTGTTTTTCCAAGCTGTCTTTAGGAATAATTAAATAAAAAAAGTGCTTTTTTAATTATTTTATATATACACTGATCAGCCATAACATTAAAACCACCTCTTTGTTTCTACACTCACTGTCCATTTATCAGCTCCACTTACCATACAGAAGCACTTTGTAGTTCTACAATTACTGACTGTAGTCCATCTATTTCTCTGCATGCTTTGTTAGCCCCCTTTCATGCTGTTCTTCAATGGTCAGGACTCTCCCAGGACCACTACAGAGCAGGTATTATTTAGGTGGTGGATCATTCTCAGCACTGCAGTGACACTGACAGGGTGGTGGTGTGTTAGTGTGTGTTGTGCTGGTATGAGTGGATAAGACACAGCAGCGCTGCTGGAGTTTTAAAACACCTCACTGTCAGTGCTGGACTGAGAATAGTCCACCAACCAAAAATATCCAGCCAACAGCGCCCAGTGGGCATCGTCCTGTACCCACTGATGAAGGTCTAGAAGATGACCGACTCAAACAGCAGCAATAGATGAGCGATCGTTTCTGACTTTACATCTACAAGGTGGACCAACTAGGTAGGAGTGTCTAACAGAGTGGACAGAGAGTGGACACGGTATTTAAAAACTCCAGCAGCTCTGCTGTGTCTGATCCACTCATACCAGTACAACACACACTAACACACCACCACCATGTCAGTGTCACTGCAGTGCTGAGAATGATCCAGCACCTAAATAATACCTGCTCTGTGGGGGTCCTGACCATTGAAGAACAGGGTGAAAGCAGGTCAAAAAGTATGTAGAGAAACAGACAGACTACAGTCAGTAATTGTAGAACTACAAAGTGCTCCTATATGGTAAGTGGAGCTGATAAAAATGGACAGTGGTTTTAATGTTATGGCTGATCGGTGTATATTATTTGTGTATATTGACATCTAGAAAACACATGTATGAGAATCTAACGCCGGTGTTTGTTGTGGTTGCAGCATCTTTAGGTAACTCGGAGCAGCTCACCATGCGGTCTCTGATAAAGAGCATTGTGGCAAAGGAAGGATTCTTCGGTCTCTACCGCGGCATCCTTCCCAACTTCATGAAGGTCATCCCGGCTGTGAGCATCAGCTACGTGGTGTACGAGTACACGAAATCATCGCTGGGAATCTCAAAGTGAACGTGGCCAGGCTGCGTTCACAAAATGCCGTGTAGGAAGGTTTCTGAGTCTGTTAAGCTCTTATGAAGCTTTGTGAATCAGATACTGACTGTAGCGATGTGTCGTCTGCTGAACTATTGAATCACTTATGTATTCCATACTGGTGAATCAGTAGTGTTTGGTTTGTGTGGAAACAGGGATGGAATGGTACTAGGTCAGATGCAGCTTACAATCTGCATGTTTTGTTTTAATGTATGATAGCCAAAAGTATGTAGACACACCCTTTAACTTAGTTGCCCCCCCCCCCCCCATTTTCCTACCCCCATACTACCTAGTCGTATCCAATTACCCGATTGTATTACGCTTCGTCTCTACTGATTCTGACCTCCACTCTGGCCGAAGAGAGCCATGACTAACACACGCCCCTTTGTGTATGGAGAGCCACACCCTGATCCCATTATTCCCATTCTCTGTGCAGGCACCATCTAATCAGCCAAGTTATCAGGAATCCCCTCCGGCACCCTCCCTACATAAGGGCCAATCATCATTCGTGTGGGCGCCCCGCCTGCCGGTAGCACAGCTGAGATTCGAACCGTCAAGCTCGAGATATCAGCTCTGGTGTGCTAGTGTGTTTTACCGCCGCACCACCTGAGCCCCGAGCTTTGATCTTAACCCCACTCGCCAACTTTGGGTTCAGTTGGAAAGCCTTTAGAAGAGTGAAGCCATAGGTTTGAAACAGGATGTCCAAAAAGCTTATACCCAGGTGTGCACATACTTTTGGACATTTAGTGTATTTCTTATATTTCTATTACTTATGTGCACAACATAAACCCAATAATGCCTTATGCTTGGTGATGTGGATGCAAACATTGGGCACATGTGATAAACACCTGGATAAAGGGGGGCACCAAACGCTTATTCGTCTACTACCAAGCTCACACAAAGGTACTCCAAGGGGGTATCACATGGAGCGTAGCGTGAAATTCCATACATGGTACGACTGTGTGAAAACCCACCATTGACCGGTGATAAAAAGCAGCAGGCGACTGCGAACTGAAGACCAAGGTGGTGCAAGCATCAGAGGAAGTACAATGTGGGATTGAAAATGACTAGATTGGTTAAAAGGCAAAAATAATAATAATAATAAATGTTGAATTATTCTAAATGACCTATAATGACTACTTAAAAAGTTCTGTTACCAAGTTTCGAGTTTGTAATTACCTTCTCTTAAAGTCTACGTGCACGTGTGTTATGGTGTACGAACAAACACTGTGTCCTTTCTTTCATGCTTGATAGCCTTTTTTGTGAGGTCTATCCGTATAGTAGAGACTGTCCTACTCTAGGAGTAGCACTAGTAGTAACTTTTAGTACCAAGCAACACTTGTTCTTCCAACAGTTAAAGCACCGTTTTCTGTCATTTTATTTCTTTTTCTTTTTTAAATAGCTACTTGCCAGGGTTTGTATTTAAATGTAGACTATTGTGCCTAATGGCATTGCAAGTGGGCATTGAATGACCTATCTGATGGACTTTATCGTCAGGACTGCTGGTCGACAAGACTTACCTTGTGATTGGCTTTTTTGTTGAATAAATAATATCATATCAACATTTAGTCCTAATATTTATCTTTTATATTTGCACATTTATGCTTATGAGATGATACTAGCACTTTTTCAATGAAGAAAATGAAATGATGAGTAGAAAACACATAAACCTAAAATCTTCCTTAATATATTATGATTTATCAAGGGTGAAAACAAGAAGCACAGTTGTGTAAGTACTTGTGCTCGTTTCACACGAGGTGGCAGTGTTTCTACAGGACTACTGTTGGCAATCAATCAGTGTGTGACTCTTGGTACACCATACTGCTCTTTTTTTGCCTTCCTAGATCAGGGTAGGAGTCTGCAACCATAGACGAGATACAACCAGGTAATAGAATAGAATAGAATAGAATAGAATGCCTTTATCCGTCATATATACATATACAATGTGGGGTTGAGAGCGCAGGGTCAGCCGTAGTATGGCGCCCCTGAAGCAGAGTATTAAGGGTCATGCTCAAGGGCCCAACAGTGGCGGCATGGCAGAGCTGGGATACAAACTCTCAACCTTTCGATTGATAGCCCAAAGCTCTCCCCACTGGGCTACCTACCACTGTCCCTAAATTCAGAGAAAAAGCAGCCAGAGAGGAGGGGTGGTGCAAGCAGCAGAGGTTTACCCAAGTTTGCCAAGGTCAAGAAGAAGGAAGGATCTGTCCACAGTCAAGCAGGCTTCACACTGCATTTACACTTGTGGCATTTAAGCAAAGCAACTTACAATTATTACCGAATACAATTTGACTGATTGAGGGTTAGGGCCTTGCTCAGAGGCCCAACAGTGCCAACTTGGTGATGGTGGGGCTTGAACCAGCAACCTTATGATTACTAGTCCAGTACCTTATTTAATAAAATTTTACTATCATGTTTTAAACTCAGGTTACATTCATGACAGAAACGGTAGTTTCACAAGATTCAACAAATCACAAGTTTGGGACGGGACAACTTTGTATCTCCAATTAACCTCACTCGCACGTCTTTGGACTGTGGGAGGGAACCGGAGCTCCTGGAGGAAACCCACGCAGACACTAGGAGAACATGCAAACTTTACACAAAAAGGACCCGGATCGCCCCACCTGGGGATCGAACCCAGGACCTTCTTGCTGCGAGTCACCGTGCCGCCCCAGATGTTAAGCCCCCACTGCCGATTGCCATGGGTTCGAAGGCTACAACACAAAAAGCATGGAGCAATTGTACTACAGGAAAGAAACACAATCACAAAACCTTAATTATTCTAATAAAGACTTTTATTTTCAGCTTTAAATATGCCAACAAACCATAAAAATACATAAAGGTCAGTAAAATGATCAGCCACATATCCACACGTGCACATCAGCATCGAGGTTTAGGATTGTAAACCGCCCTTGAAATCCAAACAAAACAAAACGAACAAAACGATACGACGGGTTAATCGTTGGTGTTGCTGTGATGCTGAGGTTTTTTTTTCCTGTTTGCTAGATCCTGAGAGTTAAGTTAGACGAGTTCGCTCAGAACAGACGCTCAATGCCGACGTAGATAAAAGCTTTCCAGTCTGCGGATGCTAGAAGCTGTGAAATAAACCCATCATTTTTATAAAAAATTCGAAATCATACATGTGACCGTTCGTAAGTCCAGGAGAAAACACCCTATAGCCCCAAATACAGAGATAAATTTATGTTGCTGTCATTAAAAAAATCTCTATTAATAAAAAAAAAAAAACTCAGTGGTGGATTAAGTGAGAAGCATACGGAGAATGATACGATATTGGCAGAGCAAAAGAGGACAATCGGCGGGCGTGACGTCCCACCTATATAACGTCATGATTCCACGTCTGTTGTTGAGAAGGTCTTTGTAACTAATAATAAGACTGGAGACACCATGATAAAAATAATGGCATTATTATAAACGAGATGGTTTTCGGCCTCACGTGAGTGTTTCCTGTGGATTACATGCACAAAACAACTAGATAATTGCAAGTAATTCGATTTCAGAAAGCACTGGAGGTTAAATGTAATTAAGATAATGTGAAACTTCAGAATCTACATTAACGTCCTTACTTTAGATTGTTATTGATGAAATGGTGCAGATAAAATACTTGAAAACATAATAAGAGAACCCTGTTTCAATATAATGCAGCTGGTAATCTGCTGAGTTTTTCACAACATGGCATCCCTAAGATTCATCAGTTCAACTTGAGTCCAATGTCAAACACATTGACACATCATGGACGATTTTGTATCTGCAATTCACCTCACTTGTACGTCTTTGGACTGTTGGAAACTTTGGAAACTGGAGCTCGCTGAGGAAACCCACACTGGGTTACACGAGGAGAACGTGCAAACTACACAGAAAGGACCCGGCCTGTTCAACTTGGGACTCGAACCCAGGACCTTCTTGTTGTGAGGCGACAGTGCTACCCAGCGTATCCCGTACTGTTGTGTGTGGCGTAATGGTACTCAAATACTCAAGGTGCATGGTGGTACATGAACCTAGCCATTGTGTGGATACCATAGCCTGAATAAACAGGAGGGTTGTAAAAACTGCAGAATCGAATATGAGGACGAATGATCGGCTATACGAGTCCTAATGCAAGCAGCCAAAGAATCATTTATTCACTTTGAAGTATTATTATTCATTATATTATTTATTGAACAGCACATAATGCCATCCTGCATTGTGCTGCATCTTTGATTACAAATCGGGTACATTTAGGGATTTGGCTGACATAGATGTGGGTTAGGGGTGTAACTCAAATTCACCACTGGCAGCCAGGTGGACCCAGGATTGGACGTCCAGCACCCTAAGCATTAAGCCATAAGTGTCTCATACTAGCGGACCAAGTAAGATGTCATTATAACACCAGTCTCCAAACTGTGTATTGCTTCATATGCAGTTTGGAATGTCCTGTGTTTTATAAGACCTATTTAATCAAATCTAAAATATCAGATCTTCGAGTATACAATGCACTAAATAATCAGATTAGTGGACTATCAAATATGTTAATGAACTTTTTCCAGTTTGACTATTGAAATATTGGACACTTGGCAACATCTGTATTACTAATGTGCATGTAAAACACACAGATGTGCTCACAGAAAATGCTCCATGATGAGAAATACTGTAAATCCAGACAGGGCAAGTTGTTGATGCTCTAAATAATGAGCTGCTGTAACAAAACACACGTGTAATATAAGAGTGATTGAAATTGCTTGCTTGAAATGAATGTAATGCATTTTATTGCTAAACTGGTCAGCCTTGCAAATGGCCTAAAATTGAAAAACTGTCAAGAGGACATCGTTGGTAAATGGACTTGCACTGCATGATAAAACCGCCTCTGATGGAAGAACAAAAGACGCACAGTAAAACAGATCATCGAAAGACCTTCTCTTATTCAATTCAGTCCTTCTAGCATCTGTAAACTGTAAAAAATGTAAAGAAAGTAAACTTACCAGAGGGAGGCGCGAATGACAGACGACTGAATGCTTTCGAAATAAAACCCTGGACACGATAAACCTCAAAGCAGTATATAGGCTCTCTCAAAAAAAAAAAGGAGAAAAAATACAAACAAACCAAAACATAACTATTCAATGAAGGTAAATACAAGGTGCATGCGACAGCTTTTCAACGTTTCGAGGTGAAGATGATGGTGGTGACGGTGATACTGATGGCGGTGTCATGATTCCTCGTTTCCGGAGTCGTCCTCGGCGTAGCAACAGTCCTCGTCGTTATTGTCCTCCAGGTCCTCGTCGTCGTAGTAATCGTCGTAAAACAAGTCGGAGCCCTCGTCGGTGGGAGGAGCGCGGGTGCGCACGCAGTACTCGGCCAGCGTGGTGGGGACCTTGACGCCGTCCCGCTCGGCTTCCGCTTTGGTGGCCTGAACTTGTTTTCTGGAATCAGCCGCAACAAACGCAGACGCGCTTTAAAAAACCTGCACTGGTGTATATACACTGTCGAGTCACTTTATTATGTTATGACCACCAGCTAACATACAGAGTAGGGCTGCACGATATTTCGTTTCAGCATCGACATCGCGATGTGTGCACGCGCGATAGTCACATCGCAGGACGTGCGATGTCACTTAATGCGAATTAAATCAAATACGTCATGCTAAAACTTTTTTGCTGCTCGACACAAAACGAAAATTCACACCGTTCTCATTTTCCATGACGTATCTACCAGTGTGTTCAAAAACCTAGTGAGCTGCCTTGCTGTACTACCTACATAGGCAGCTGCCACAGTAGAGAGGATCCTATTAAGTCAATGACTTAGAAGGCAGGTTATTGGAACGTGTCCGATTCCATCGGGTTTCTTGTTTAGCATTTAGCATCCTGCCATTAAAACCAATGGAATGAGGTGGGACGGCGCTAACTTGTCAACATAACATCTCGATTCGTGTACAGAAAACTGTTACATTTGCTGACAAGCCCAAACTTGCAAAGAAAAACACTCGTTAAAAATTAATAATTATTTATTTACGTTTGAGAGAAGAGATGCCGCAGTGTATTCTGGGATTGACTTCATCACTAAGGACGCTTTCGAGTCTCACTCGTTCTGCCTCAGCATTGTGCTTAGTAACTAAGGCATCTAAGTAACTAAGAAATCTCGGATTTGGAACAGGTGTATTAGCTGCTCTTTTGTTTGTATAGTTTTTTTTTAATAATGTTTACTACTTGAAGAGTTTTTGATTGTAAAATAAAATATTAAATGACCAATTTTGCCAATCCTGTTAATTCCCTCATGTGATATTGAAGCTTTCTTAGTTTAATGCTCAGTTTCAACCGAGTACAAAGATGTAGCTTGTCATAATCTTTTGTATCCCTTGTAGGCACCACCCTTTTTCACAGATGAGCCCCTTATTTAGAGTAAGATACATGCATTATTAATATTATTAATAATGTGGTGAAAATTCCTGCATTTTTTTAATATCGCAATATAATCGCAGGAAAAAAAAAAATCGCAATGTCAGTTTTTTCCAATATCGTGCAGCCCTAATACAGAGTAACCGCCGTGTGCGGCACGGACTGCAGCTAGACGAGCTGGGAGTGACTCAATAAGGTCCTGGTAGGTCATCACGGGTATCTGGAGCCATGCTGACTGCAGTGCAGCCAACAGACAGCGAACACGACAATCAAGGTGGTCCCACACACGCTCAATTGGGTTTAAGTATGGGGAATTAGAAGAATTGCTCTTCCAATCAAGTTGAATTGTCATGCTGGAAGACAATCAACATGTATGGGTGTATGTGATCTGCAAGGATGTATTCGTACCCCTCCGCACCTTATATACCCACCACCAAGCCAGCTCTCGAAACTTGACTTCCTTCGTGAGCTATGCTCTGCAGCCGTCAAAAGTAGGAAGTGGTCAATAATGTGACTCGACAGCAGAGTACGTGTGTGCAAGATTAAACAAATGGAGCAACTGGCAACCATGCACATTTCTTATTCTTTTATTTAACTGCACGAAGGGCGGTTGATTCACAGATAGCTGTGCATGACCCTGTGTATTCGATACTGCTCTCTGTGAGACCCTGTCTCTGTCAGGTAAAAAGCAGCAGCCAGCAACTGCACACATGACAGTGGCTCTCATCGGTCATGATATGTTACAATTAGGAAATTGGAAATGACTAAATTGGGAGGGGGGAAAAAGGGCAAAATGCAGGGGACAACCCTGGTCAACCCAACAAAGGTGTATGTCAGCCAAATTAGTGTCATAAATTAGAGATCCGTACCATATCGATCACAGTAAAACAAAAGTGGCATGTCTAATGTATCCATTTCATTATTAATAATAATAATAATAAGTCAGTAAGTCAGTAATACATGGTGGCACCTGTAATTAAACATAGCAGCATCTCTAAAATACCCCAATATTTTACTTTAATGAATTACATCCATGATCTTGAATCATAGTGCCTGCATGGTCATCAATAACCCCAATATCATAATAAATAATTTAAAAAAATTAAAGATCTGAAGCTTACCGAATTATCTCAGCATATTCCCTGTCTTTTCCTTTACTGTCTCTCCACTTGCGGTACATGACTGAGGCATCGACGTTAGCAGGAGAGAAAGTGTTGGGTTCGTTCAACAAGGATATGACACTCAGTAGAATAGTCCTGAAAAACAATAAGGACAATCCAGATGTGTAAAAGGTGTTTTTTCTACAACAGATGCATCTCTGCCATGTGTAGGCACTATTGCTAATGAATCCCTTCATATATTAAAACTAGCACGGCATTTAGCAAACGCCTTTATCCAAATCAACTTACAGTACTGTAACAGTATAGTAACAGTATACAGTCTGAGCAATTGAGGGTTAAGGGCCCTGTGCACCATGGCAGTGGTGGGGCTTGAACCAGCAACCTTTTGATTACTAGTCCAGTACCTTTACCACTAGGCTACAACTGCACTAATATATAAAGATACTCAGGAGAATTCAATTGATTCTTTTACACAATACAATCACAGTATTACATTTTACATTTTCAACATTTAGCAGACGCCTTTATACTGTAAGCTTCTTACAGTAGTGTTACAGGGCTCGTTCACATGCTCAACGGCCCAACAGTGGCAACCAATGGCAACCTGGGGTTTGAACCAGCAACCGTCGGATTACTGGTCCAGTATCTTAACCACTAAGCTACAGCCGCCCCTAAAACCAGACTTGAGCTCACGTAGTTGATCCACAATGAGGATCATTTCATTTAGCACATTTCAAAGCTGGTACAATGTAGTCTTACCTGACGTTTTGTGTGGGGTTCCACCTCTCCGAGGGCAGCTCTCCACTCTGTGGGTCATCTACTGGAGGGTGAAGGATTGAGATACATACATCCCCATTCTGAAAAACATAAACCAGCGATGGCATTCTTTTACAAGGCTGAATATGATCATATGCATATATCACACAAGGCCATAAATGTGAAGATCTGCATTGCTAAACAAATAGTTTCTAAATATCAGACAAGTAGTGCGTCTGTGTGACTGTCCATCCATTAAATCAAAAGAGCATTAGTGACGTGCTGATATTTGACTATTCCAGGACTAATATATTAGAGGACTTAAGCGGGGTTGAGGTCAGCGCCTTGTGCAGGCCAGTGGAGTTCCTTTTCAGCAAACTTGTCAAAGCATGTCTTTGTATGCCACTAAAAAGTGACATCCAACAGTTGGTGCATCAACAAAGGAGGATGTTTTATCCAACTGAATTTATATACTGTAAATTATGCCACCCACAACTGCACAACTTGTCAAGGGTTTAAATCCCGGCTAGTCTGGGTTAAACATACAGACATGATCGGTTATGCTTTGGTGTGGACGCCCTGTGATGTACTGCTCTTGTCTGGGGTGTGTTACTGCAATGTGCCGAGTGATTCTGGGACAATCGGAACAACATAAAGCAGAGGTAAAACATGAAAATGTTGATTTTATACATGCGCTACACTTGGTAATTAGGAGGGATGTCTACATACATTCGGCCAGTGTACTTCCACATTAAAGAACTACATTAAACATTTACCAATCAAATACCACAACATGTAATTAAATCCTCTGCGATGAACTGATGTTCTGTCCTGGCTGTTACTGCACTGATCACAGTGATTCTGTGGAAACCAGACCAACTCTGACCCTGACCAGGGGCAAAACATGAAAATGAATAGACAAAAGAATAAACCCTTGTGTGCAGTGCTTCACAGCTTTGAAGTTAAGCTAGGGATTGCCAGGAGGGTGTTAAAGCAAGTTTTAAAATGTTAGTTGATTGTGTAAGTCTCGCGCCCCTTTCTGGTTGGTGCCATGACTTGGAAAACTGCTTCTGAGAATTGAAAGTCAGTGTCAGCAAAAATGTACAAACATGCCCCCCAGAGGGTAGAGTCATAATTCCATGCTGAGAAATGCTACCGGGTTGGTTTAGAGCTGTTGACCTGGTTCATACACACACACACACAAATACAGCGCACTGATGAACTGCCTTCACGTCTCACCGTGAACATTGCACAGCGTGTACTGTGTATTACTGTGTTTATCATCTTACATACTTTGTCAGTGCTATGAGCCCTGATGAAGACATCTGGGTAATGTTATCTTACTAGCTACGCAGTCACAAAAAGGTCTCACAATCTATTAACCCTTCTTAATGCCATTTAATGGTTTTTAATGGACAGTGGTAGCCTAATGGGTAGAGCTTTAAGCTATCAATCAGAAGACCGTCGGTTCGAATCCAGGCTTTGCTATGCAACCGCTGTTGGGTTCTTGAGCAAGGTCCTTAACTCTGTCTGCTCCAGGGGTGCCGTACAATGGCGGACCCTGCGCTCTGACCCCAGCTTACAAAGTCTACTGTACTTGTGTATATGACAAATAAAAGCTTTCTTCTTCTTTATTGATTTGGGAATACATCACATTGCAGGTACATGTTTTTGTTTTACACTGTCCTGAAGAGTCCTGTCAGTAAATATCTTTGGTCTAGCAATGTCTCGGTCTTTATTGGTCAATGTCAATATGCAAAAGAATTTGGCCCAATAGATCAACAACTATGTTATTTATGCAAATAAATTCACTATTAAACATAGAATTACACTGTTAGACATAAATCTGAGTGTTGTGTCATGTAATGAAAAGTCAGTAGGTACTTGACTTGAGTATAAAGGCAAATTCTTACCTCATAGATGTTAGGGTGCCACATTTTCGTGAGGAATCTGAAGGCTGGTGGAGAGTAGGGGTAATCGATAGGAAACTTGATACGTGCCTGGAAACAAACATCAAGCAGAATAGACAAATACAAATTAACAGAATTGCATAAATAAGTGAGATGCTACTGAGAGAATCGACTCCAATCACCAGTCTTGGCACAAAGCCACACATTCCAACAGTATAAGTTCTAAACTATTTCGATTCCGTTACTGCCTCAATGGAGCAGAATGGGTTGTTGGCCGAGCAGAGCAATCACTGGGAGCCACTGGGACGGACAGTCACTCATGACCAATATAAAAATAAATAAACAAACTTATCAAACCAACACATTTTAACGTTAAAACAACTGGATTGATCTGTCATTAAACAAGACTGATCCACACTCTCGAACTCACTGTCGAGTCCAATCTTTTGTCTTACAAAAACCCAGCTAATATTAAGTGACTGGCAGTGAAATAGGAAACAGGTCAACGACTTGATACAGATACCTGATCAGTCTAAAACTTTTAAACAAGAAACGACTGTCAGCAACTAGGATAAACTTACCAGTGCATTTAAACCATGAGTGTAGCAATGTTAACACCTGGTTGCCTGAATGCTTCCTTCACTTACGTGTTATTTGAATTTAGGGTCTCTGATCTTATAACCACTAAACACCTTTGGGGATTAAGTGGAACGTCAATTGCCAGGTCTTCAAAAATACTAACAGGGCACAAATTTCTACAGACACACTACCACATCTATTAAAAGCCGTCCTAAATTCAATTAAACTGATGAACAGTTGGGCCTTGTATAATTCTAGATAAATACTTTAACCCAATCATCTGGCCATTATAATGTGACCCTTATCAGTCACTCAGGTCTTTATGCTGCCCATGTGTGCTGCATTTAACACATGCACTGCGTACCTACCGTAAGCTCAACATTTATTATATCTCTAATGTTACAAAATAAGCCCATTTATGCACTATTTTAGGGGTGGATCTAATGTTCTGGCTCATTTGTGCACGGCTAAATATGTAAACCTGTTCTATATTGCTTTTAAATCTTAAAGAATAGCCTTCTAAATAATTCAGAATTTAAACTTTGAATGTGGGTGCTGCATATGATGGGCATTTAACTGTGAATTACAGTTAGCCAGCCTGTTAATGGTAAATGTATAGGCCCATCTGCCAAGCATAAACAATTACGATCCTTTAAAACCATTGATTATTAAGCAAGTACATTTACATTGCTTAAGAAATACCATTTGGTTGTCATAAAGACTTGAATGTGATTTAAAAGTACAATACAAAATGTGTGCAAAACCATCTGAATTTAAATGAATCGTGATCACACACCAACAAACCTGATTGTTTAATATTAATAATATACCTTTGGCACTAAACTATGTTTTGTATTGTACTATTGTGGGGTTAACATGGTTTGGTGAATGACTGCTGTTGGCAGACTGTATGTAAATATCTTCTAAACTAATACTCATTCATCAGTGTAGTATGATTGTTTAGCATGATACTGTTACAGGGAAACATAGAAAAAAAGTGTGAATGTCAGAAATGACATCATGGAATATAGCCGATACAGATACCGTTCTTAAATGCCAGTATCGGCCCTGAAGTATTCATGTTTTCATCTTGATAATTTGCTTAAAATTATCATAATTTCCCCCCCTCAAACCAATTATGTGATTCACCTGTCTCTCAGTTCAGGTTGTCCACCAGCTTGTTGTGAATAGAGTACAAGTGGTAGTACTGGTTCTGGTGCGGCACCCCACCAGCCTTGCAGGTTCATACACATTAACAAACAGAAGCGTAGACAGAAACGTCACTGTTCAAGTCAAAACACAGCCCGATATCCATTCACAGCTGCAGGAGGCAATGACGCTGCAGTATCGGCCAAGCCCATTTTGCTTATAAACAGCAGCAGCCAAAACTGAACTTGGTGTGACACAGCTTTACGTTGCCCAAACAATGACTGAGCCAAGTTCATTAAATATAATGTAATAATAATATTAAACCCACTAATATCTACTTACTTAGCTTTTTCAATCTAAAATTACCTACATGGAAAGTCTAATTACATTAAAAAAAATTTAAAATTGTATAAAATCCAATAAGTAAATTTATGGCGTGTCTACAACGTATTGCAAACAGTAGTACCCAACACGCAGCCTTAGAAGTAACTTATTGTTTTGTTTGAGTCACCACAAGATTTTACCGCAATTTTTTAAACCATCCAATTGTGTATCGGCCACTAAGTACAGAACAAAGGTGCTGGTGTTTGACAAAAGTTGTCTCGTAGCTAATCATTAGTTATTTTTAGCAGTTGTTACAAGCACATGACACCACTTGGTTAGCTACTGCTTGCACCTTCCCGTGAAAACAGCAACAGTCCATCTGTTAATGTACAACCTCCTGCTGAGTCCAATCAGATTGGATCAAAGATAGCTAGAACTGGTGATTTGGCAAAATAGGACAAAACATTTGTGTGCTCTTTCGCAATGCTTTTATTACCCTTGTTTTAAAAGACTATTGTTAAATCACTCACTAGAGTATTAACTAGGTCAAAAAATCTGTATTAGTGTAACTAGGGCTTGAAAACAAAGGACAAGCAAAATAAAAACAACGCAGCTGTTGACAGCAAACAAAAAAGGAATTCCTTGCTGATCAAACACGTTTCTCTTAATAGCTGATAAACACTGTAAAGCTATTGATGATTTCATCAGTCAAGATAATAATCCTATTTGGGATTTAATTTAAACCTAGTCGCTTGTCATTTGGCTTACTTTTTCTATGGATTAGTTTGTATGTTTGTTTGTTTGTTTGTTTGTTTATTAGGATTTTAATGTCATGTTTTACACTTGGGTTACATTCATGACAGGAACGGTAGTTACTCATTACACAAGGTTTATCAGTTCACAAGGTTATACTGAACACAGTCTTGGACAATTTAGTGTCTCTAATTCACCTCACTTGCATGTCTTTGGACCATATTGATTAGTTAATTGCCACCACATTAAAAATTAAATAAAATACACACACACAAAACATGCATTTGTTTTTTTTATTCAGTGTTTATTCTGCCAACAATCTATAGGCCTAGTATTAGATCTTAACCATATTGCATGAGTATTTGTGTACTTTAAACATTATCTAAACCTTTAATACTTATCAATATGATAAATTTCATATGTATGGTTGAAATGTATAGTGATTTTATTTTATTAAAACATACTTAACCCTTACAAATCCATACTGTACATGTTTCCTGTTGTTTACAGGTACAATGAAAAACACATTGTGCGTCTTATAAAAGTCAATATATTCAGCGAAGATGTATAAACACAAACTCCCATTGATAAATTAGAACAAAGAAAGAATGTGAAATGTTTCATTACAAAGAAGTTTGCTGTTTAGGTTTGATTGCATTGTTGAGAGAGAAAAGGGAACAAAGAAAACCCATCCTGTCTATTTCTTGTCTGTTACAATGTCTTAACATCTTGATCATTGTTATTGTACGTTAGTAAAAACTCTATAGTGTGTTGGCTTTGTTTACCATATCTGTCTAAAGATTCGATTTTAATTATGTTGATCGTTTTAATAAAAGAAAAAATGTAAGGAAAGTGTTTTGTTTAGGTCTATCTGACACACATATGTGGAAGTAACAGTATTTTGTTGCGCCTTGACTGCATTGTTGTAAGAAGAGGAACAAAGAAGGAAACCCTTGATAGCCAAGAACGTCCTTAATCCACGACTAGTTGTCAACGATCAAACAGTCTGATCTTCAACCAAACAAACAGCCTGGTTAAACGTTGTTCATGTAAACCGTTTAATAATGGACACCGAGTATCTACTGTATTGTAATACTACTAAACACGCAATTCAAATAAACCTGATTTGGTTTCACACTACGCACATCAAGCGATCTGCTATATCAGGTTAAATATAGACCCAGAGCACTGCTAAATATAGCAGCCCAAACAAGTTAGAGCTTAAATCACACCTCATACGAACGAACAAACTAAAAACACGTTCAACTTACCTTGAAATAACCCCCTTCGTATAGCGTATTCGGGGGTCCAAAAATGGCCACTTCCCAGTTATACAGATCAGCCTCGTCTACCAGAGTTATTTTGAATCCCTCCACTGGTTCCTCTTGAAGACTTTTCATTTCCAGCATTAAAGCTTTTTGCGAGCTGGCGACGTGAGAGGTTCCGTGCTGAGCCATGACTGCCCAAATCCGACTATCAAACTAAACTCACCTGGCTAACGTCTCAAACTAGCAGCCTATGCTATGCTAGCAGGCTTTGTGTGGGAGCTCGCTAGCTCTACCGGCTACACAGAACAACTCTTTTGTTAGCCTCAAGTTCCGGAGTCGCTTTGCTTTCCGGCGAGCTCAATTTCTCACCGAATTAAACCCGCTTTTCCAGAAAATTCGCCCAATTTTAACTATCTAACATGTTTTGCTGCGTGTCCGTAAAAAAATATCAAGTCAACCCTGGTGGAAAAGCTAACAGCGTTAGCTACCAAACTGACTCCGACTTGTTTTCCGAAGCGAGAAAGCTTCACACACGAGCAAGTAAAGATTAAAATAAGTAAACGTTGACTTTATTTAACTTTTTATATACAGGGGAAAAAAATTAACACCGAATTTGAAAGCCCAATTACGCGTCAATGCGACTTAAATTGAGAACACAACTGGTTTAGTTGAGTGACTGTAGGCAGTTGGTCGAACTGGCTCTGCTGTTTTTTTAAGTGGGTTCCACTCAGTAATATAGTTGCAATGCATTCTGGGAATTGAAGTTCATCAAAGGTAGTAGCAAATCGACTTGTGACCAGTGATCAACATTTTAATCATTACAAAATAGTTCTCCAATATTAAATGAACCTTGCTGACCAGGCACCTGTCTACTTAATTGTATTATTCACAATTAAGTAGTAGATATTTGAATCAACAGGCTATAATTGTCCCATCTAGGGACCTTGAAAAATGATTGATTGGCTTTCCTTTGTACAGATGTTTTTGTGTGTAATGTCTTTTTGTGCTTAAGCTCTCCACCGCAGCATCCTTAAAAAAATCCTCAAATAAATGTTTAGGTCAAATATTTTGTGACCTTCTGATAACAAGAGCTGTTTCTAGAGCTGTCAATCTAACTTTTCTGGCTTATCAGGATAACAAAAGCTGTTTTGGCAAGATGTCAGCTCTGATGTTTTCAGTTTTTTAACTTAGTTTCACTAAGTTTGCAATCAATATTCGTAACTTTTCCCCTCATTTTAGATTATGGATTTTAGGGGATCTTAAAGTTATATTCTTATATAGAATGCCTTTATTTGTCATATATACTGTACATATACAGATGTACAGTACAATGAAATTCTTTCTTCGCATATCCCAGCTTGTTTGGGATCAGAAGCTGGGGTCAGAGCGCAGGGTCAGCCATCGTACGGCGCCCCTGGAGCAGACAGGGTTAAGGGCCTCGCTCAAGGACCCAACAGTGGCTGCATAGCAGAGCCTGGATTTGAACCGCAATTCTTCCGGTTGATCAAGATAGCAGTAGTCGTTATCTCGACATCTATTTTGGATGAAACAAAGATTCAATGACCAGAAGATGTTTAGATGTTTGGAGGAAAACAACTGTTGTGTTCAATGCCAACAACACTATAACGACTAAAAAGCGTGGTAGTGGTCGAATTGTGCTCTGGGCTATTTTGCTACCAGTGAAATGGGCACATTGCAGGAGTAATAAAGAAGGTAAAATAAAACCAAAGTACATGGATGGAGTTAAGTGTTCCAGCATTGCCAAGACACATCAATATTGTTTTGGAGTAGATTAATTGGGCCTTTCAAACGTCCTGATCCTTCTCCGATTAGGACTATTTGGAGTGTGCCAGAAACTTCAGATTTGGTGTAACACTTTGAACTATCAATGTAAATGTTAATGGCTATCAAAATCAGCTGAGTGAAGTAAAAAAAAAAAAGCTAAGAAAGATATAACTTCATATTATCTGTGCTGTATGTCTATATTGACATTTAAATGTTTAGTCACACCTATGGGTGTTTTGTATATGAACATTTGCAGGTTAAATGTATAGTCATTTATTAATATGTAATTTTGACATTTATATAAAATTAATTATATAATTATAGAGCTATTTTGCGCCTGGACATGGCACTAATTCACTTGTGTACAAAATAGTAGTAATTCTTTACGGCTTTTATTATGGAAGCAGGGAGAAATCTTCCCTATCTTAGCAACAGTAATGTTCCGATTCCATGTATTTTTGAGTCGACTCCGATTCCAGGTATTGTTAACCAATTGAGTCGATTACAAAGATTCGGTTCCTGTCTTGGTCCTAGAATCAAAACACGGAAAGGAAACAGTGCAATATTAATTCATTGCAATTAATTGTTAAAAAAAAAAAAAAAAAATGTCAAAATATAGATAGCATGCTCCTCATCGAAAAAGATCGAATATAAAATAAAATTAAAAATTAAATTGCGCCATATTGAGGATGTATTTCTCGCCAGATCAGGGTGGCGAGGTTATTAAAAATAAATAAATTAGGGAGGTGTGTGTACAAACTACCTATTAGTCACATTACAGCATAGTAAACAAACAAACATTCTTGCTTATTGCATAATACACGGGTAGTACGCAGTGTGTACTATGCTATTTAGGAAACAGCCGTTGTTTTGCACAAATTGAGTCGATTCAATTTAAATCAAGTCGGCACCAAAGCTTTAGAGTCGACTCTCAATATTAAATACATTTAACAAGACAGTTGACTCCGGTTTTTGATTCTTGATTCCAAATACCCTGAATAGAAGAATCGACTCTTTTTCGAAGTGAATCTTCAGTTCTAGTTAGCAAAACTGCCAGCCGCTCACTCAAGCTAAATGTTTTGCACTGTTTTTTTAGATGCTTTCGGGAACACTGGACCAAGATTTGACTTTTTAATATGAATAGAAACATAGTGAAATAACAGAGATCTTGATAGACTTGGGTAAGTGTTATTTATGTATTTTTTTTGCTATCTCTTGTGGTGCCGAACGAGCTAGGTTTGGGTCAAGGCTAGATTTTTGGCTGCATCCCAAATGGATCTGTTTTGAATATATCGCGCCCTACATAGGATGATGGCGCTGTATTTACATGTTCCATCTAGTGCAGATGTATAGGGAGGTAGGGTGCCATTTGGGATTCATCCTTTAGCGATAGTACTGAACGTCCTCTGTTCTAGCCAGCAGCTAACACATCCGGTTGAAATAATTATTATATTATTAAGACAGTTTTCTCTTTGTCAACATTAATATTCAGCTTTGTACTAAAAATTCGACTAAATAAGAATTTGGTACGCAGTGTGGCTCTCGAAGAAGGTTGATAATTTTGCTAGTCAGCAATACGGTCGCCTTGTTAAATGCCTAGCTGAGTCTGGTTAAACGTTTACATTAAGACCGTCTTTACCATGAATACTAGCATACTAAATAGTATCCTAAAACAGTAACGACTTCAGTGGTGATGTACTTATTTTACACACTATGTAGTAAGGTAGTATGCGGTTTGAGATGCAGCCTAGGTAATAATAAAGGCATTAATGCAGATGAATACAGTACATAAGACGATGGTAATTAAAACAAATACACAACATAGTTTGTAAAACAATTTAATACATTAATTTTATTTTTAATTTAATGTATGTATTTATTAATTAATTTGTTTATTATATTTAAGGCACAACGTTGTCAAATATCTACAAAGCCACTGAAGAACTAATTCCCCCCTTTGGTTGATCAATCATTCAGTTTACCAGAATAATTTTTAAGCCTTTTTAGTGAATCATATCCAGATTTGGTTTTAAACCAGCCCTAAAGGCTTTAGGACTCAATTGATATGTTTCCATTTTTATTATACAACACAGTGATATAATTTCCACCTTTTATTATATGAGAGCTATGTTTTAAACATGCACCTTACCTGGGTATTGACTGGAAACTAGGTAAAAATTAGGTAATTATCATTTGAATGTATGCGTATACTAAGGACAAAAGATACCGGGCAGGGAAAATAAACATTAAAACAGAGAGACACCAATATAAAGCATTAAATTCAACTTTTCGAAAGTAAGGTAAGTTTATCTGACAAGTACCTGTATTTAACATACACTGATGAGCCACAACATTAAAACCAGCTCCTTGTTTCTACACTCACTGTCCATTTTATCAGCTCCACTTACCATATAGGAGCACTATTTCTATCTATTTCTCTACATACCTTTTTAACCTGCTTTCACCCTGTTCTTCAATAATCAGGACCCCCACTGGACCACTACAGAGCAGGTATTATTTAGGTGGAGGATCATTCTCAGCACTGCAGTGACACTGACATGGTGGTGGTGTGTTAGTGTGTGTTGTGCTGGTATGAGTGGATCAGACACAGCAGCGCTGCTGGAGTTTTTAAATGCCGTGTCCACTCACTGTCCACTCTGTTAGACACTCCTACCTAGTCGGTCCACCTTGTAGATGTAAAGTCAGAAACGATCGCTCATCTATTGCTGCTGTTTGAGTTGGTCATCTTGTAGACCTTCATCAGTGCTCACAGGACGCTGCCTGTGGGGCGCTGTTGGCTGGATAATTTTGGTTGGTGGACTGTTGTCAGTCCAGCAGTGACAGTGAGGTGTTTAAAAACTCCAGCAGCGCTGCTGTGGTTTATCCAGTCATACCAGCACAACACACACTAACACACCACCACCATGTCAGTGTCACTGCAGTGCTGAGAATGACCCACCACCCAAATAATACCTGCTCTGCGGAGGTCCTGTGGGGGTCCTGACCATTGAAGAACAGCATGAAAGGGTGTTAACAAAGCATGCAGAGAAACAGATGGACTAAAGTGCTCCTATATGGTAAGTGGAGCTGATAAAATGGACAGTGTGTGTAGAAACACGGAGGTGGTTTTAATGTTACGGCTGATCAGTGTATAGTTGTAAAGGTATGCTACAGTGAGATGTGTGGAATGATTACTCTACAACAAATTAAAGCCAAATATTACTTAACAATATATTACATGTATGTTGAAACAGTGTTCACAGATACAGCTTTTTTAATGTTGACATAATTGTTACGTATTTAAACAACTATGTTTGATTTGTGGGAAGAACAGACAACGCCTTTTGGAGTTTCTTTATGCTTTAGAAAACAGAGAAATCTTCAGTTCATACAGGAGTGTGCAGCTCTTATAAATAAAAAATATGAAAATTACATTGTCAGTGTTTAGTTAAAAGTGTCACATATTGAAACAAGGAATTGTCTGTAAATTTAAATAATTAGGAAAAGAACGTGCTTTGTATATCCAGGTAGAGAGTCATAATAGAAGTCATTGTTGTGTAAATTAGAAGGGAATCATTTTCATAATGGGCTTTGAAGCAGAACAGTGATACATCCGATCTTGATGCCTCCTGTACTAGAAAGTTTCACTTCAGGTTTTTTTTTTTTTTCATTTTAATATTAAAACATTCTCCTATTTGCCTAAAGAACTAGGTGTGTGCGCGAATAATAGATATTAACACTGTATCCTCCTCTTAGTTTCTTCCAGCTTTTCTCCTCTCAGCGCTGGAAAGATGAACGGATTGTCAATCAAAGAACTCTGCTGCCTCTTCTGCTGTCCACCTTGCCCGAGCCAAATCGCAGCGAAGTTGGCCTTCCTGCCCCCAGAGCCCACTTACACTTTACTGCCTGAACAGGACACTGTCCCAGCCGTGAGCTCGGACCTGAGCGCCTCAGGCCTGCGGTCTCGGTTGGGTCGGAGCGGGCGAGGAGCCGGAGGAGACCGAGGAGGAGAGGGCAAATGGAAGCTCCATCTGTCGGAGCGAGCCGAGTTCCAGTACTCCCAAAGAGAGCTGGATGGAACAGAGGTCTTTCTCACTCACTCCAGACGTGGAAACAAAGTGGGCTGCATGTACATCCGCTGTGCCCCCACGGCCAGGTAGAAATCAGACACGGGCTGAACATATCACGTACACATACACCGATCAGCCATGACATCAAAACCACCTCCTTGTTTGTACACACACTGTCCATGTTATCAGCCCCACTTACCATATAGAAGCACTTTGTAGTTCTACAATTACTGACTGTAGTCCATATGTTTCTCTGCATGCTTTGTTACCCCCTTTCATGCTGTTCTTCAATGGTCAGGACCCCCACAGGACCACCACAGAGCAGGTATTATTTAGGTGGTGGATCATTCTCAGCACTGCAGTGACACTGACATGGTGGTGGTGTGTTAGTGTGAGTTGTGCTGGTATGATTGGATCAGACACAGCAGCGCTGATGGAGTGTCACTGCTTGACTGAGAATAGTCCACCAACCAAGAACATCCAGCTAACGGCGCCCCATGGGCAGCGTCCTGTGACCACCGATGAAGGTCTAGAAGATGACCAACTCAAAGAGCAACAATAGATGAGCGATCGTCTCTGACTTTCAATCTAAAGGTGGACCAATTAGGTAGGAGTGTTTAATAGAGTGGACAGTGAGTGGACACGGTATTTAAAAACTCCAGCAGAATTGCTGTGTCTGATCCACTCATACCAGCACAACACACACTAACACACCACCACCATGTCAGTGTCACTGCAGTGCTGAGAATGATCCACCACTTAAATAATACCTGCTCTGTGGTGGTCCTGTGTGGGTCCTGACCATTGAGGAACAGGGTTAAAGCAGGTTAAAAAGATATGTAGAGAAATAGATAGACTACGGTCAGTAATTGTAGAACAAGTGGAGCTGATAAAATGAACAGTGAGTGTTTTAATGTTATGGCTGATCAGTGTATGAGCACTGTTGCCTGTGAGCACCTCTCTCAAAAATAGGTGCTAATGTTTTGGAAAAAGCTCTTTCTGTTCTATCAGGGCTGTTTTGATTTCTGAAAACTTCCTTTAATTCAAAAGCCTACATAATTATGAGTAATTATAGTAATTATGATATCTAAATTTTTTCTGAGCAGTTTATATAATGACAGTCTAGAGCAGGGGTCACCAACCCGGTGGACATGTTCTAAAATAGTACTAGTGACTATAGAGCTCCGTCTAAAAATTGTATTTGTGTTGCTGTTCTTTTTGAATCAATAACACTTGCATTGATGTAGATTTGAAAATGACAATAGTGAATATAACATTTTAAAAACAGAAATGTTGTATGTTTATATGAGCTCTTGTCTGGGTGCAGGCGTGCGCATAACGCTGAGACAAGCAAGCTACTCATGCGCAGCTACGACGGGGAGTGAGATGCGGTTTATAATAATAATAATAATAATAATAATAATAATAATAAAACGTCAGAAAAGCGAAAGAAAACGTAATATTTTCACAATGATTGGGAGGAAAAGTGTTTCATTCGTGGGGCGACGGCAGAGAGCGGCACAATGTGGAGTTTGCATGTTCTCCCCGTGTCTGTGCGGGTTTCCTCCGGGAGCTCTGATTTCCTCCAACAGTCCAAAACATGCAAGTGAGGTAAACTGGAGATACAAAATTGTCCATGAATGTGTTTGCCATTAAACTTGAACTGATGAATCTTGTGTAACCAGTAATTACCTGTTCTGTCATGAATGTAACCAAAGTGTGTAAAACATGACGTTAAAATCCTAATAAAATATACAACTAAGACTCGGTTCGTCATTGTAAGCTTTTAGAAATGTATTGAAATGACATTTCAGTGAAACGACAGTTAATCGAACAATGAACTCATTGACTTCTTTAACCTGTTAATCACATCTGGTGCTTATCTGTGCAGGTACACTGTGCTCTTTTCTCACGGTAATGCCGTGGACCTCGGTCAGATGAGCAGCTTCTACATCGGCCTCGGCACTCGCATCAATTGCAACATCTTCTCCTACGATTACTCTGGTTATGGAGCCAGCACGGGAAAACCATCCGAGAAGAACCTGTATGCCGACATAGACGCCGCCTGGCATGCGTTGCGCACGAGGTGGGGATAACTCTACAGGATGTATGACACAGATACACTAACAAGTCACATCATTATGACCACTTCTTACTTTCGTAGCTCATGAAAGAACACACATTTCGTGAGCTGGCTTGGTGGGTATATAAGGTGTGGAAGGCGCATTCAACTGATTTGGGTATGAATCCATCCTTGCAGAGCACGTACACCCATACATGCCGATTGTTTTCCAGCAAGACAATGTGACAAAGTACTACCCTTCACTGGCTTCCTGTAGCTGCACGCATTCAGTTTAAAACAAATGGACCAGACCCAAGCTATCTTCGCGGTCTAATCAAACCCCGCTCTGTACCACGCAACCTCCGAGCCACTAGTCTCGCTCGACTTGAGCCTCCACCCAGGACTAAAGGAAGACAAGCATCAAGGCTCTTCTCTGTTCTAGCACCCAAGTGGTGGAATGAACTTCCTCTGTCTGTCCGAGTCTCTTGCTCTCTTTAAAAAACGATTAAAAACCCACCTTTTTACTTTTTTTTTTCCATTTCCAAAAAAAAAACAAAAAAAAAAAACACTTTGGTTCTAACAGGTTTCAGCAGATTTGTGTTCTTCGACTGTTGTCTACTTAAACTTGAGAAATGAAATGTTCACTATGGAAGCACTTCTGTAAGTCGCTTTGGATAAGAGCGTCTGCTAAATGCAGGAAATGTAAATGTACCCTGGCTCCCTAATTCCTCAGACTTGAACCAAGTTGAGCATCTGTGGGACCACCTTGATGGTCTTGTTAGCTCTTTGAATCCTCCCCCGCGCCCCCTCCAGCAGCTGTGGGATGCACTGCAGTCAGCGTGGCTCCAGATACCTGTGACAACCTACCAGGACCTTAATTATTCACTCTGGATATTAGCTGGTGGAAGTCACCAGAAAGCCACTATATGCACAGATTCAAAGTCCTGCATTCAAGCCATCAAATCACTCAATATTGACCACCCCATCATCGAAGAAATACTGCATAAACTGAAAGCACTGGAAGAATCAAATAAAATACTGAGGTTTTGCTGGATACCAGGCCACAAGGGTATAAAGGGAAACGAAGAAGCAGATACTATAGCCAAAAGAGCAGCAGAACAACCAGTCACACCAATATACATACCACCAACAGACTTAAGACCCCTCATAAGGAGCTATATACAAGAAAAATGGCAAGAGGACTGGGATTTACAAGAAAATAACAAACTCGGGGAAATCCAACAAAACGTACGACCAAACAAAATTAACTATACTCAGAAGAGGGAGGACCAAGTAGCCCTTACACGATGCAGAATAGGACACTCAAACCTTACACACGGACACCTACTAAAAGGAGAACAGGCCCCAAAGTGCCCTCATTGCTCAATTACATTAACAATTAAACATATTCTATGCGAATGCGAGTTTTGCTAGAAAAACAGCTCCTAAGATTTTAAAATTTCTTAAAAGCATAAAACTAAAACAACTCTTATAACCTAAACCTCTTTAAACATCTTTCATGTAGTTAAAGTATTCTGAAAAAGATACAAATGGCACGCCATAGAGATGGCTCTAAATATAGAGCTTATAATGGCGATAAAACACAAAAACACAAAACACATTAGCTGGTGGTTATAATAATGTAATTTGACAGTTAAATTATAAAGAATATCTGGATTCTATTCTAGTGTCACGTGTGACTGCTAAAGACGTCTACAGAATCCATGAACGTTTACATTGCAAACAGTGAAGCATGACGATGTGTTGACACTGGTTTTAACTCTCCCTTTAATTACTTTTCAGGTATGGCATCAGCCCTGAGAACATAATCCTCTATGGCCAGAGTATTGGCACGGTGCCCACAGTAGACCTGGCATCGCGGTATGAATGTGCTGCCGTGGTCCTCCATTCCCCGCTCACCTCTGGCATGAGGGTGGCCTTCCCTGAAACGAAGAAGACCTACTGCTTCGATGCCTTTCCAAAGTTAGTACTTCAGCTATGTTACACTCTTTTGGTAGACACGTGTGCCTGTTTGCTTTTAGAGACAGCTCCAAAAAGGTTAGGGTATAGGGTAGGCCCGAAAACCTAGTGAGCACTCTACATAGATGCATTTCACATAGACATCATGCTACGCTCGCTCCCAAGAAGAATGCTGTCTAAATTCTTAAATGGCTTGGAACTCTGAGTAAATGAATAAAAGAGGATGCTTCCTCGGTGGTGGAGGCAATCCCAGCATTCAGTGCAGCACCACTTTTCTCACAAAAATGACTAATATAGAGGATGGATGCGGAGCAACGAACTGGCTTGTCAGTGACAATTTAACCTTTTAGGTGCACAGAGGGAGATGGTAGCTGGCGGGTTGTGCCACCTCAGCCCATTGGAATAAATGGCCTGATTTTAACTGTGTTAGCTTAGTAAATAAAACTGTGGGGACATAATCATACATAGTGGGTCTGATTAACCTGCCTTATAAGTTTGATTAGAAGTCTTAATAGAATCTTTTCTACTTAGGCAGCTGCACAGGTAGGCGGTAGGCAGCAAGGCAGCTCAATAGGTTTTCAGACAGACTGCTTTTTGTGCAGGTGCCTTGACCAGCCAGCAGAGGTTGCTATTGCAGCAGTAATGAGGCATCCCTAATCGACCTTTTCCCTCCCCCCTATAGACACACAGCCAATCCCATACCATATCCGTGTATGCCCCTGGCTGGTCGATCGCACAGCTGAGATTCGAATTGGTACATGAAATGATCCTGGTCAGGGTTGCAGGCTCCGGTTTCAGCAGGAAACACTGAACACAAGTCTAGTGGGCAGAGCTTTGGGCTGTCAGTCGGAAGATTGTCCGTTCAAATCCAAGCTCTGCTATGCAAGGCCCTTAACCCTGTCTGCTCCAGGGGCGCCGTACAATAGCTGACCCCGCGCTCTGACCCCAGCCTCCAGACAAGCTGGGATATGAAAAGAATTTCATTATATATGACAAATAAAGGCATTCTTCTATCATAGGGCTTTGGTCAGAGCCCCCCAGCCATAGACATCACATCATGTAGACACACAGATTGCCTATAGCATAGTGGGCTAGTGTAATATACCGCTGTGCCACCCCAGTACTCTAATTTGGAAACATTTACTTTCTTATTTCAATTTATTTTCTTATTTTCTTATTTTTGTGTGTTATACCGGTTAATTTATTAAAAAATAAAAGAATTCACTGGAATTAACCAACCCCTCCCCCTCCTCTCTCACACAGCATCGAGAAGGTGTCCAAGATCACGTCTCCGGTGCTGATCATCCACGGCACGGAGGACGAAGTGATCGATTTCTCTCACGGCCTGGCCCTGTTCGAGCGCTGCCCCAAGGCCGTCGAGCCTCTCTGGGTGGACGGAGCCGGCCACAACGACATCGAGCTCTACAGCCAGTACCTGGAGCGCCTCCGCCGCTTCATCGGCCAGGAACTGACCGCTCAGTACGCCTGAAAAGCCAGCAATACACACGCGCACACACACACACACACACACACACACACCTTCCAGGACCTGCGAGTTCGTACTGAAATGAGGACAAGTGGCCACCTATGTCAAGGTGAAATGAAGTGCCAGTGTGAACTTACAGGCCTGTTATTAAACGTTTCCACTTTTTGAAATGAACTTTACATTAAAAAAAAATATATTTCAACAGCCGAAAGGGGACGTTTTGAATCCAACAGAGCAAAAAAAATCCGTCATGAACTTTATTCGCAGTTTCTTGTTTTTTCCCCCTATTTGATGCATAAGTGCAATTCCAAGTCTATAGATCTGTATGTTTTGGTTCGTTCGATGTATTTTGGGCTTAAGGACGATTTTCCTGTCCCAACGGACAACCAGGGTGTCTGTTTTTTTTTTCCCCTTTGTCTATATGATCTCTGCTGGACAGATTGGGTGGTTTGCATGTGTGCTGGCCTGACCTTCTGGAGATTCTACATGGGTCGGGTGTATGTGTATTGATTTATTAGGGACTGTTAACAGGAATTTTTAAAAACACTTATTGTCGACTATTTGTTTTGTAGGGTGAGTGATATATACCTGAAGAATATACACAGAATGTTTTCACAAAACATGGAATGATTGGATAAGGATATTTGCTAATAAATCATTAAAAAGCCATATTATTTAAATATGTTCAATTTGTTTTCACCAGCGCTGTCAGAGAAACCAGAATGGCAGAAACCTGTTAGTTATTGGAAGTTATTTGGTTGTGTTTGTCCCCCTTTTGCTGCCAGAACAGCGTTGACCCGTCGAGGCATGTACTCCACTAGACCCCTGAAGGTGTGCTGGGGTATCTGGCACCAAGATGTTACCAGCAGATCCTTTAACTCCTCTTAAGTTGTGAGGTGGGGTCTCCATGGATCGGACTTGTTTGTCCAGCACGTCCCACAGATCCTCGATTGTAATAAGATCTGGGGGATTTGGAGGCCGAACTCGTCGTTGTGTCCCTCCAACCATCCCTGAAGCATTTTTGCTCTGCGGTAGGGCGCATTATCCAGGGAATACCGTTTCCATGTCTACAACAATGCTTAGGTCGGTGCTACGTGTCTAAATAACATCCACATGGATGGCAGGACCAAGGTTTCCCAGCAGAACATTGCCCAAAGCATCACACTGCCTCAGCCGGCTTGCCTTCCTCCCATAGTGCATCCCGGTGCCATGTGTTCCCCAGGTAAGCACTGCACATACACACGGCCATCCACGTGATGTAAAAGGAAACGTGATTCATCAGACCAGGCCACCTTCTTCCATTGCTCCGTGGTCCAGTTTTGATACTCACGTGCCCTCAGTTGGTGCTTTCGGCAGGGGTCATATTCTGACACCTTTATATCAGAACCAGCATTAACGTCTTCAGCAATTTGAGCTACAGGAGCTCGTCTGTTGGATCGGACTTTTTACTTTTGTCAATTTAAGAAAGTCTGAGGTACTTGTGGTGCAGTGGTGATTTGCACTATACCACTAGCTCTGTAATCTAGGGTTCGAATCACCAGGGGGGCTATCTTACATACAAACAAGATTGCCTACATCTGGGAAAAGAACGAACAACTCGCATATTCTTGTTTTGAATGTGTTCTACACGTGTCCCGACTTCTCTAGAAATGGGGTTTGTAGATTGTGCCGGGCCCGGTGTTTTGTTTTGTATTGATTTTAAGGAATACAGCTTTTTCACAAAACAAGTAGTTTGGCAGCATTCAATAGGACTGAAGTTACTGTGAATATAACAACACTTTCTTGATCGAAAACTGTGTGGTTTTATTTATAACCGTAACACGTCTTGCAGAGCTTAGACTGCAAATAATGACGGCCAGTTTTCTGTCATGAATGTAGCTTTCAATTGGTTTTCCGCATCACCGCTTCCATTATGGGCTGCAACTTATGTTCCTGTGTGTCTGTCTATATCTTTTTCCCTCAGTCTGCAGCCATGTAAATCATATCACAATTAACTTACAAGACATTCGCTAGTACAGTATTTATATAAAAAAAAAATACATCATACCAGTATCATTCACGGCCAATCCTAAGGGACTGGGTGATCAAATGAATCAACTTGGTCAGACAGATGAACAAATCAATGGTAAGCCAAGCATAGAAGTAGGCATTTAGACTGTGCTGTAAATCTCACACTGGTTATAATGCTGAGATCCTAGCGGTTAAGGTACATGACTAGTAATCAAAAGGTTACTGGTTCAAGCCCCACCACTGTCAGATTGCCACTGTTGGGCCTTGTTAAGTCCCTTAACCCTCAATTGCTTAGTCTACAGTACTGTAAGTCGCTTTGGATAAAACTATCAGCTAAATGCTAATAATGTGAACGTAATCGACTTGTCCATCTGGTAGTAAATGCATGGTACGAATTATGAGGGGTGACCCTCCTAATTATTACTTGGACCCCCCTCAAAATAAAGAGGTAAAAAACATCATATCATATACTGTATAATGTATGTGCTGTAAACTTGATGACAGCTTGAATTGTTCCAAATTTCTTCAATATTAGGTTAAATTGTAAATTGTATGGGTTTGTTTATGCGACTTTTTGTCAGTCAGGAAAAAATATGATTTACTAAATATGATTTAATATATATTCAATAGATTTCAATTTTAAATTATATTTAATATATTATATATTAATTAATATCTTTATTAAATATTAAATATTATTTTATTTCCTTTGGTATCATTAAAATATCTATCTATTAAAAGCCTATACAAACTAAAAAAATCACATATGCAATAAAAAATAGCAAAATCACACAAAATAAAATTTTAAATATATTAAATAATATAGTAGTAATAATAATATAGTAATTAAATAAAATATATTAAATAATATATAATATAATATTAAATAATATAGTGTATAAAATGTATTATTTATTTAATTGTATTATTATTTATATATTTAATTTTATTTATTATTAAATTTATTTATATTGCCTTATTTACATTACGGTACACACAGTTCCAGCGTTCTACCGCAGGGCGGCGCTGTTTCATCACTGTTCATTTAATCTTGTGTTGCTTAGGGTTTTTCGCAGCGTCTCGTTTGCATTGATTAATATTAATAAATTAATATTTGTCGACGCCACCCATCAGTTACGAGTAAATATGTTGTTTTTTTCTTTAAATTAGCATCTTTAAAAATGCATACATTTGTTACAAATATTTTATTATCGAACGACGTTACTTATAACGTATTAGCCACGTTATGTATTTGCTTATGGGGTTTATATGTGGAGTGTTCAGGTCGTTTTTAAACTCTTTTAAAGCGTGTTTAGGTCGTTTTTGAAGGATTTATTCGACTTAAGTCGTGAGTCTTAAGTTGTGAAACGAATTAACGACGTAAGTCAAAGTGTTTCTGTATGTACAGTAGAGCTAGTAATGCCCATCTCCACCACTACTCAGGTTTACCACTAGATGGCACTATAAATCTGTCATTTAGTTCAATCCATAATTCTGCAGAGACTTATAAAATAGATAAAACGCAGCACAAATTCAGAGTTGAATGAAATAGTCTAAATACTAAATACTCTAAATTACATCTATTTAGTAACATTTAATATAAATGAGTAAAACATTTACCTATTTAAAAATACTGTGCATTTTACAATACATTTAGGATAGCCTTGGGTGAAACAGCCGAGTCACTGTTTCTCAGTGCTGTTGTAGAGGAGAAAGAAACACTGCAGCCAAAAACCAGCTCAAGCTTAAATTAAACCAGCCCAACAGACAATGACTTTCAAATCATACAATTATTTTATATTGTTTCCTGTCACCCAGCATAATACGTTTATAGAATTTATGCCTAGTGTTAAGAATGGGGACAGAACACACAAGGCTGATCCTGCTTTTTCTTTGTTCATGTAATCACCACAAACTTTAGTGATTTGCAAGCAGGTTCTTCTTTCTTTCAAACCGGCCTTCTTTATATGGGCACAAAGTAGTCAGCAGCTATAATCAGTCATAATTATTTACAAAAAATTAGAGGACCATGCCAAAAACATAAATGGTGTTATAGAACTTGCTAGCCTGCCCTGCTTATAGCACCTTTGAGATTCTAACCTGGATCTCAGGTGTTAGAACAGCCTAGCCATTGGGAGGTGCTCTTGTCAGTGTGCTCACAGTGCTGGTCCCAAGCCTGGATAAAATAATGAAGATTGCAGACATCCCTAGTCTCCCGGAAGTTCCGGGAGTCTCCCGCATATACATAGCGGCTCCCTGATGCCCGCAAGTCAGAAAAAATTTCCCGGAATCTAGAACGAGCGGCCAAGAGCGACACACACACACACGCGTGCACGCATATTAAATCCGTTAGCTGATATACAATCTAGTGCACTGTGTAGGGAACATAAATCAATTATCTGATATACAATTTAGTGCACTATGTAGGGAACATAAATCAATTGTCTAATATACTGTCTAGTGCACTATGTAGGGAACATGAATGCGTTATCTAATACACTATCTAGTGCACTATGTAGGGAACATTAATCCGTGATCTGATATACAATCTGGTGCACTGTGTAGGGAACATAAACCAATTGTCTAATTCACTATCTAGTGCACTACGTAGGGAACATAAATTCATATCTAAAATGCTATCTAGTGCACTATGTAGGGAACATAAATCCGTTATCTGATATACAATTTAGTGCACTATGTAGGGAATTTAAATCTGTTAACTAATACACTACCTAAAGCTTTATGTAAGAAACATAAGTCTATTATCTAGTACACTATCTAGTGCACTAAGTAAGGAACATAAATTCTTTTCTAATATACAATCTAGTGCACTATGTAGGGAACATAAATCTATTATCTTTCACACCCTCTAGTGCACTATGTAGTACACATTAATGTGTTTGTGACGCAAACAGTTAGCTTAGTAGCTCAGTTAGCAGCTCCTAAAAGTTCTGTTATCACCCATACATATCCTTTGGTGTGTGCGAGAGGGGGTCGGGGTCGAGGTCCAGGTCCGGGGGTACCTCACTAATTCGAGTTTTTGCAACTTGGGACGTCTGAGATTGAGTCAAAAAATAAGGTGTCTGTCTGTCCGTCCATCCATCCATCCGTCGACCTTTCATAGTAGTGCTGCCACTTGGGATTAGACCCTTGACCCCCAGCAATAGAGGGCTAGCGTAATTTACCACTGTGCCACCCAAGGCACTTGGGTGGCACAGTGGTAAATTACGCTAGCCCTCTATTGCTGGGAACAGGGCACCTGTTCCAAGTAGTCACAAAAAAGACAAATGTACTTAATCTAAACATTTGACTATAACTGTATAGAATAAACATTACATAATCTGATAATCAATTTTAAATCACATTTCTTTTGAAATCATGTACGCAGTCTCACATCTTACCACTATGTATAAAACAGCGATGCTAAAACAGTTAATTAAAACTCCCAGATTTTCAAACCAGTGTTTAAAGGATGAGTGAAAATGCAAAAACCGCAAAATGTTACTAACAAAATTCCATTTAAAGCTAAGATGCCTACTGGGAAAGAAAACCACTCCATTATAATTGTGGTTTGTGAGCTTTCACTTCTTATTAGTCGTGTTATTGTACTTAGCTCGGCCTGGAGTGTGCTTTCATTCCCAGCAGTGAGGACGGCATAGACTTTTCTGCTTTAACACCTTTAAACATCATTGTCTCATCATGTCATTATCACATCTTTCATAAACAGGTCTTAAAGCATTATGTGCGATAACTATTGGGGTGAGTAACATGCTCCTAACATACTCCTTTGAGGATATGTTCATATTTTGGACAGAGCAGACAGATGGTTTATTTCTACACTCACTGTCCATTTTATCAGCTCCACTTACCATATAGGAGCACTTTGTAGTTCTACAATTACTGACTGTAGTCTATCTGTTTCTCTGCATGCTTTGTTAACCCCCTTTCGTGCTGTTCTTCAATGGTCAGGACCCTCACAGGACCACAACAGAGCAGGTATTACTTGGGTGGTGGATCATTCTCGGCACTGCAGTGACACTGACATGGTGGTGGTGTGTTAGTGTGTGTTGTGCTGGTATGAGTGGATCAGACACAGCAGCGCTGCTGGAGTTTTTAAACACCTCACTGTCACTGCTGGACTGAGAATAGTCCACCAACCAAAAACATCCAGCCAACAGCGCCCCGTGTGCAGCGACCTGTGACCACCGATGAAGGTCTACAAGATGACCGACTCAAACAGCAGCAATAGATGAGCGATCGTCTCTGACTTTAGATCTACAAGGTGGACCAACTAGGTAGGAGTGTCTAATAGAGTGGACAGTGAGTGGGCACGGTATTTAAAAACTCCAGCAGCGCTGCTGTGTCTGATCCACTCATACCAGCACAACACACACTAACACACCACCACCATGTCAGGGTCCCTGCAGTGCTGAGAATCATCCACCATCTAATAATACCTGATCTGTAGTGGTCCTGTGGGGGTCCTGACCATTAAAGAACAGCAAAAAAGGGGGCTAACACAGCATGCAGAGAAACAGATGGACTACAGTCAGTAATTGTAGAACTACAAAGTGCTTCTATATGGTAAGTGGAGCTGATAAAATGCACAGTGAGTAGTTTGTAGTTAATACACAGCATCATCTGAGTGATCTCTGATCCAACTGCTGCTTACACCCCCACTGTTCTGGCCAAGATCGCAGACTATCACACGCCCCCTCAGACACAAGCACTGTTGCCGGCTGCTTCTTATCTGTACCGTGATTTATGTAGAGTCATTCTATGCTCCATGTGACCCCCCTCCATCTCGCTTTTCCCACGTACTAGTGTTCCTACATACTGGTGACTACATTTGTTGGACGGCGGGCTTGGTCAGTAGCACTGCGAAGAAGTGCCTATCAATTCTGGCATTGCTAATCCATGACCGTCCCATAATAACCATTCCGGCCAATGAGAAATCAGCTTTTCCCCTAACATTTGCTGTTTATACTAGTGAGTGCCACGATAACGGAGCAACATAGAATCCAGTGTGTCTCAGAGAAAACATGCAGAAGTTAGATTGGCTCTTCTATATCACCCCTAGGTTTAACTGAGTGACTGAACGTGTAAGTGTGTGATGCCCTGCAATAGATTAGTGCCGATTTCTTGGTGTGTTTTTGCATTGTACCCAGTGTTTGTGACTAAATGATGTGAAAGTAGGTATTATTGTGTGCATGTGTATGCATATATGAATATGAATGAATGAATGTTTATACACTGCCTGGCCAAAAAAAAGGTCACACACTCTAATATTTGGTTGGACCGCCTTTAGCTTTGATTACGGCGCGCATTCGCTGTGGCATCATTTCCACAAGCTTCTGCAATGTCACAACATTTATTTCTGTCCAGAGTTGCATTAATTTTCCCCCAAGATCTTGTATTGATGATGGGAGATTTGGACCACTGCACAAAGTGTTCTCCAGCACATCCCAAAGATTCTCAATGGGGTTCAGGTCTGGACTCTGTGGTGGCCAATCCATGTGTGAAAATGATGTCTCATGCTCCCTGAAGCACTCTCTCACAATCTGAGCCCGATGAATCTTGGCATTGTCGTCTTGGAATATGCCCGTGCCATCAGGGAAGAAAAAATCCATTGATGGAATAACCTGGTCGTTCAGTATATTCATGTATCAGCTCAGCTGACCTCATTTTTTGGACACATGACGTTGCTGAACCTAGACCTGACCGACCGCAGCGACCCCAGATCATAGCGCTGCCCCCACAGGCTTGTACGGTAGGCACTAGGCATGATGGGTGCATCACTTCAGCCGCCTCTCTTCTTACCCTGATGCACCCATCGCTCTGGAACAGGGTAAATCTGGACTCATCAGACCACATGACCTTCTTCCATTGCTCCAGAGTCCAATCTTTATGCTCCCTAACAAATTGAAGCCGTTTTTGCCGGTTAGCCTCACTGACGAGTGGTTTCCTTAAGGCTACACAGCTGTTTAGTCCCAATCCCTTGAGTTCCCTTCGCATTGTGCGTGTGCAAATGCTCTTACTGTCACTATTAAACATCCCTGAGTTCTACTGCAGTTTTTCTACGATTTGATTTCACCAGACGTTTAAGTGATCGCCGATCACGATCATTCAAGATTTTTTTTCGACCACATTCCTTCCTCGAAGATGATGTTTCCCCACTGACTGTCCTTCCACTTATTAATAATGCGTTGGACAGTTCTTAACCCGATTGTAGTAGTTTCAGCTTCTCCTTAGATGTTTTCTCTGCTTGATTCATGCCAATAATTTGACCCTTCTGAAACAGATTAACATCTTTTCCACCACCACAGGATGTGTCTTTCCACATGGTTGTTTAACAAATGAGAAGCTACTCACTGCATCAGTTAGGGTTAAATAACTTGTTGCCAGCTGAAACATAATCACCCATTTAATCAAGATTAAAAAAATTTATTTGACTGTTTGTGCCACGTAAATCTGTGTCTCTACACAGAACTTTACAAACACTGCTGTTAAATGGATCACACTGGACTGTTTATAGCAGTATGTATAAACTCCGGGGTGTTCTGTCGACACCGGATCTGGTTTTATACGGCCCGCATCTTCTGTTTTAAACTGCATTACTTGTGACCCGCCAGCGCAGTCAAACAGAAAAAAGTAATAAATTATCGTCGCTGTCCGATGAAAAACTACTTTTAGCGGTTTTCACTATTTTTAGGTGTTGATGAAAAGATGAATGAAATCACACAGTCTTTGTAACGAGTATTTTCATTGGCTGCAAGACCTGTCCATAAAAACTGCGTAGCTCCGCCTCCTTCCCTCAGGTACTGTTTGAGACAGAAGTGAAACTGCGTAATGTTTCGTCTCTACAGTTTATTCAGGTTATTCTATCACATGGCTATAAACACGTGTTGTTTGTAGTTTTTTTAAAAACACATTTGTATCTGATATTTATATGGACTAAGCGTGTACATGGACTGTATTAACACTTTTTATAGCTACAGTCAATAACTTCTATATGTCTGGTAACTTGATTGTTTTAGGTATTTATAGGTGTTTAAATGGTAATTTAGAACAGTATTTCCCAGTCATTTTTCTGCACAACACAGTATTAAAAGCTTTTCTTAATAGATCGATGAAATAATCATATCTGTGTTTTGTTATTGATGCATAATGTTAGATTAAAATATTTTGAAAGCATGATTTATGCTTATCATCAGCATATGCAATTTGTTGAGGGGGTCCAACTTTTTTTTTTTTTTACTGGGGCCCATGAGCTCCTAGTTACACCACTGGTGTTGCATCTAGAAATGGTTCTTGCAATAAAAATGTGCATAACTGTTCAAATTTTGCTTAATTATTAGTTTGCGATTAATTGCGATTAATCGCGATTAATTTGGCTCTTTATTGCGATTAATCTCGATTAAAACATTTACTCGCATGACAGCCCTAATATACAGTATATATAATATATATAGTTTTCTGATTTGTTGTAACGTTCCCATGTGACCATTTTGAATTTGAACATGTGCAAGCAATATATTACAACAACGTGTATCAGTTTTAAGTGGAAATTTCACGCTATGCCGCCTGAAACCTGGGAATCCATCAGAACGATCTGTGTTGAATTAACTCTGAATTCACCGTGCTGTGTCTGTCTGGGTTTGATGGAGAAAGACAGAGTGCTTAGCCATGCAATAAATCATGTAGGCCAAAGCTTCACAAAATACCAACCTGAAGAGGTTACACTGACCTCAGATTATTTCTGCGGCATGATTACTGTGCTATAGTTTTAGATTAATAATAGTAATAATAATAATAATCATTTATTATATTGTACAGTAACCTGGGTGGGCGGCATAGTGGCTTGGTGGGTAGCACTGTCACCTCACAGCAAGAAGGTCCTGGATCAGATTCCTAGGTGGAACGGTCCGGGTCCTTTCTGTGTCGAGTTTGCATGTTCTCCCCGTGTCTGTGTGGGTCTCCTCCGGGTGTTCCGGTTTCCTCCCACAGTCCACAGACATGCAGTCTGGTTAACTGGAACTACTAAAATAATCCGGTGTTTGTGTGTGTGTGTGTTTGCCCTGTAATGGACTGGCGACCTGTCTGGAGTGTTTTCCTTTTGCCCAGTAAATCGGACCCATCACGACACTAAATAGGATAAAGCGGTGCAATTTGGTATGTTCACCAAATAGATTTTTTACTATGTGTGTGGGTAGGCTGCAGAAGGTAGGTTGGCCAATCTAAATGGCTTCTAGGTGTGAATTGTGATGGATTGGTGACAGAATGTGTTTAAGGTTTAGGTGTCAGACCCACCACAACTATGCTTGAAGGCAGGAGAACATGCGAATCTTCACACTTCTTTGGTGGGACCGGGCCCACAGCGAGCCTGATCAGCTGATGGTTTGTATAGCTTCAACTATCCAATAAGGTGTGTGTATGTGTGTTTGCCCCGTGATGAACTAGAGACCTGTCTGGAGTGTTTTCCTTTCACCCAGTGAATCGGACCCATCCCAACACTAAATAAGATAAAGCTTTTTTTTTTTTTTTTTACTATGTCTGTGGGTGGGTTGCAGAAGGTAGGTTGGCCACCCTAAAGTGTGTTGGATGTGTGCCAGAATGTGTTTAAGGTTTAGGGTGGTGTCAGACCCACCGCAACCCTGTTGGGGAGGGGAGAACATGCAAATCTTCACAATAATAATAATAATAAAAACTGTGCAAAAATGCACTTCTTTTGTGCATTTTGTGCGGACCCACTGCGAGCCTGATCAGCTGTTGTGTGTATAGCTTTAGCAATCCAAAAAGGTGCGCGCGTGTGTGTGTGTGTGCGCGCGCGCGTGTGTGAATGCGTGCGCGCGCAAAAGACAGAGAACCCTGCATCGCATTGGCGCTCGCTCGCGTTCCAGCCGCTCGGTTACCTACTGGAACGCTTCGTGTTTACACAAACGCACGACTGGGGGACTGAGCCGAACGAGGAGGACTGTGTGGATGAAACTGGGAGATGCGGTGCTGGATCTGGATCTGGTTCTGGTTCTGGATGGAAGCCAAAACCCGCACCGCATCAGCCCGCGATCACTGAATCCGGTGCGCAAACGAGCGCGGCGACTGCGACTGCTGTTTCCCATCGGAAAGAGGTGCAACCGAATTTCCACATACATTTCAGCCTGGTGCGTGTGAACGGATTTGTGTGAACGGCTGCACAGTGCTGCGTTTGGGGGTCGCGGTGTATGCGTGCGCCACACCTACCGCCCCGCATCTCTCTGTACTGTTCGCGTACCGAGCGCACGTGCAGCGCAGCGCAGCGCGGTGCGCCTGCAATCAGACTCGCGCCTGCAATCAGACGCTTCACCTGCAAAGCGGTGCGGGGAAACATGCGTCCCTGTCGGATCTTATAGGCTGATCAAACCGAACCAAACCCCGCGTGTATTCATTCACCCGCATCTGAGACGCAGGAGCTCGAACCTACGACGCGCAAGTTGGCAGGTGAGCGCGCATTTCTTATCATCTAAAAGCCTCTTGACATGAGTGCTGGGAATGTGCGGTGCTGTGCGGTGCGGTGATTGTCTGGACGGTGCAGGGGTTCGTTTTGTGCACTTCAGTGTCCAGTCCAGTCCATCCTGCAGTGCTGTGTGCTGTGGTCTTGTTATAGTCCCAACATACTGTATGTTCCGTGTAATATGTATTTGTGTTTAATTGTATTAAAAGGTTTGGGTGGTGTCAGACCCACCGCAATTCTGTTTGAAAGGCAGGAGAACATGCAAATCTTCACAATAATAATAATAATGGGACCAGGCCCACTGCAAGCCTGATCAGCTATGGTTTGTATAGCATCATACAAACAATCTAAAGAGGTGTGTGTGTGTTTTTGTGTGTTTGCCCTGCGATGAACTGGCAACCTGTCCGGAGTGTTTTCCTTTCACCCATTGAATCGGACCCATCCCAACACAATAGGATAAAGCGGTGCAGTTTGGCATGTTCACCAAATAGATTTTTTTACTATGTGTGTGGGTAGGCTGCAGAACGTAGGTGTGAATTGTGAAGGGTTAGGGTGGTGTCAGACCCAATACAACTATGCTTGAAGGCAGGAGAACATGCAAATCTTTACACTTCTTCGGTAGGACCGGGCCCACTGCGAGCCTGATCAGCCATGGTTTGTATAGCATAATACAAACAATCCAATAAGGTGTGTGTGTGTTTGCCCTGCGACGAACTGGCAACCTGTCTGGAGTGTTTTGCTTTCGCCCAGTGAATCTGACCCATCCCAACACTAAATAGGATAAAGCGGGGCAGTTTGGTATGTTCACCAAATTGTTTTTTTTTTACTATGTGTGTGGGTAGGCTGCAGAAGGTAGGTTGGTCAACCTAAATTGCATCTGGATTGATGACAGAATGTGTTTAAGGGTTAGGGTGGTGTCAGACCCATTACGACTATGCTTGAAGGCAGGAGAACATGCAAATCTTCACACTTCTTTGGTGGGACCGGGCCCACTGCGAGCCTGATCAACTATGGTTTGTATAGCATCATACAAACAATCCATTAAGGTGTGTGTGTGTGTGTTTTTGTGTGTTTGCCCTGCGATGAACTGGCAACCTGTCTGGAGTGTTTTGCTTTCACCCATTGAATCGGACCCATCCCAACACTGAATAGGATAAAGCGGTGCAGTTTGGCATGTTCACCAAATAGATTTTTTACTGTGTGTGTGGGTAGGCTGCAGAAGGTAGGTTGGTCAACCTAAATTGCATCTAGGTGTGAATTGTGTTTAAGGTTTAGGGTGGTGTCAGACCCACCCCAACCCTGTTTGGGTGGCAGGAGAACATACCAATCTTCACAAAATAATAATAATAATAATCATAAAACTGTGCAAAATTGGAGGACTGGAGGGGATCCAGGCCTCCAACGTACTGTATGTTCCGTGTAATATTCAACCTGATGTTCTTGAGAGGCATAAAGGATGATTACTGTGCTGTGGAGCGGGTGTAGGTGGGTGTGATGGCTCATATCTCACCCGGTTTATGTATGCTGGATGTAATATTCAGGCCCACTGACTGTTGACACAAGGTAAAAAAAGAGGTTCACTTTACATACAGATTAAATATTGGGGCTGATATGCTGAGGAGTGTCAGACCCTGGATCTGGACCTTTCAAGACATCTAGTCTTACTTTCCTGCAACGTTGAGCATCAAGTGCAGAATCATAATGCAATGCAATAAATAATAACTAAAAAATAATGCTAATATGTATTAACTTCAAACACGTTACATCAATACATATAAATATTACTCATTAATATATACAACATATCAGTTATTGTCTATATATATATACCCATAACTGATATATTGTATATATTTTTAAGTTTAACAATATATTTATTTCTATATTCATATGTATTTGTATTTTTGTTTGTTTATAAGAATAGATACATTACTGCTTCTATTATTTTATTATTATTATTATATTATTATTATTATTATACCAGATGCACGATGCATGATATATATGCACGCTGTACATTTGCTCCATCCATCCATATGTATAGACTGATCAGCCATAACATTAAAAAACACCTCCTTGTTTCTACACTCACTGTCCAGAAGCACTTTCTAGTTCTACAATTACTGACTGTAGTCCATCTGTTTCTCCGCATGCTTTGTTAGCCCCCTTTCATGCTGTTCTTCAATGGTCAGGACTCTCACAGGACCACTACACAGCAGTATACTTGTATGAGTGGATAAGACACAGCAATTCTGATGGAGTTTTTAAACACCTCATTGTCACTGCTGGACTGAGAATAGTCCACCAACCAAAAATATCCAGCCAACAGCACCCGTGGACAGCGTCCTGTGACCACTGATGAAGGTCTAGAAGATGACCGACTCAAACAGCAGCAATAGATGAGCGATCGTCACTGACTTTACATCTACAAGGTGGACCAACTAGGTAGGAGTGTCTAATAGAGTGGACAGTGAGTGGACACGGTGTTTAAAAACTCCAGCAGTGCTGCTGTGTCTGATCCACTCATACCAGCACAACACACACTAACACACCACCACCATGTCAGTGTCACTGCAATCAATAATCTGGTTTCTGGTTTCCTTCCTTAGAGTGAGGTATGAATCCAGGTCCACAGGACATACAGTAGGTGTTGTGAGGCATCCACGCTACCAGCTGCACCACCATGAGGCTCTTTTACTTAAATCCAATTTCCAGAAGAATCACATTTACCGCAGTATGAGTACTACCTCTCAGTGTGCACCTACATTCATACATATGCACCATACAGGGCTTTCATGCTTTCTGTTATTGTAATGTTTACACTGAGTTGCGTAAGTTGCATTATGCATGTGTATATCTTATTTTGAATTACATCATTTTTTCCCAGAATGCTTAGTTTGTTTTGGATATAAACAGTTTGGAATATACTTTTGGAATAAACTGAATAGTTCTATAGATTAATTCTCCAATCCCCCCCCCACCAGTTTTCTCCCTTAATCTAGTCACATCAAATTACCCTGATTGCATTACGCTTCACCTCTACTGATAACCTCCACGGCTGACTGAGGAGCTTTGCAACTGACACACGCCCCCTCCGACACGTGTGCAGTACCGACTGCATCTTTTCACCTGCACGACGCGAGTTTGTATGCGGATCAGCCTTGTGCACGGCGAGGCACACCCTGATCAGCATTATTTCTCAACTCTGCGCAGGCGCCATCGATCATCCCGCAGAGGTCGTAATTGCACCACTTATATATCACCCTGTGAACAACAGCCAATCGTTCTTCACGTAGCCGCCCAGCCCAGCCGGATGGCAGGGCTGAGATTCGACACGATGTATTCGAAATCCCAGCTCTGGTGTGCTAGTATATTTTAATGTACTTTTAAAAGAACGTATCCATGGCTCTTGGGTGGCGCAGCGGTAAACCACACTAGCCCAACAGTGCCTGTCTGAGAGAAGGAAGGGTCATTAGGACTGCGCCAATTATGACCTCTACTGGCTGATCAATAGCGCTTGCACAATGATACGGAGGATAATAGAGATCAGTGCGTGACTCTCCATGCGTGATCCGGATCCCCATATGAACCCGCCTTGTGCAGGTGAAAAGAAGGGGTTGATACTGCACACGTGTCTGAGGGGCATTATTTAGGTAGGTCGGGTATTTAGATACGACTATATTGGGAGAAGAACTAGGAGGAAAATTCATTCATTTTAAAAAGAACATATCTGGCGCCCAGGTGGCGCAGCGGGATATTCCGCTAGCACACCAGTGCAGAGATTCTGAACTCCTGGGTTTAAAACTCGGCGTTTGAAACCATCGGTCAGCTGGGCGCCATCTAGGTGGGTGCCTTTCCTGTGGGGAAGGATGACCGGATTATGTGGGCGGGGTCTTCAAACGCTGTGTAAGGACCCCGATTGCCAGATAGAGGCGCTTGTACAGAGTGCATGGGTGGAAAAGGGGTTCGGAGGAGGCGTGAGCAGCAATATCCCCTCAACAATCTGCGCTGTTTTTATTGTTTATCCACACCCACTTTCTTTGTTATCTGTACTGTGTGTTGTGCTTCTCCTTCTCTTGTAGCTTTGCTTGTAGGGTTTGGTTTTATATAAAGCTATAAGTCAGCAATGCTCAAACAGCCTACAAAACTAGGGATTACAATAATAATATAATAAAATACAGTACCAGTCAAAAGTTTGGACACACCTTCTCCTCAGTGTTTTTTTAAAAATTATTTTTATTTTCTACATTGTAGGTTAATACTGAAGACATCCAAACTATGAAGGAACACATATGGAATTATGTAGTAAACAAAAAAATGATAAAAACAAACCAGAATATGTTTTATATTTTACCAACTCTACCTCTGCACAGCACAACTGATGGTCTCAAACACATTAAAAAAGCAAGAAATTCCAGAAATTAACTCTAGACAAGGCACAAACGTTAATTGAAAACCATTCCAGGTGGCTACCTCATGAAGCTGATTGAGAAAATACCAAAAAGTGTGCAAAGCTGTCATCAAAGCAAAATATGGCTACTTTAAAGAATATAAAATATAAAACATATTCTGGTTTGTTTAACACTTTTTTGTTTACTACATAATTCCATATGGGTTCCTTCATAGTTTGGATGTCTTCATTATTAATCTACAATGTTGAAAAAAAAAAAAAAAAAAATCAAGAAAAACCACAGGAGAAAGTGTGTCCAAACTGACTGGTACTGTATGTCTTGAGAGAAATCCTTTTCTCTATTGGAAATCCATCAGTTTAGTTTAAATCAGGTGAGAAAAATGCCTCTTATTATTATTATTATTATTATTATTATTGCTGCCATCAGTCAGGTGCAGATGCCACTGAGCTTCAGTTAATGCCAGACTGTTATTGCCAATAGCATCAATGTCAGGCATCTTTGCACAATAATGCATATTTTTATTGAATCAGTTGATTCAACCTTTATGGAAATACTCGTATAGATTGAGTTTTATAAATAGTGATCGGACCATTTTTAATTGCTCCTTCATTCTCTAAGGAGAGATGAAGGGCAGAAGTTTGGAGGTCTGACAGGTAGGATGAGCGATATTCATAATAGATCAGAGCCCACGCTGCGGAAAAGCGGAACGCTTAAAGGTTAACAAGCAAAATTCCACTTCAAAGAGACGTAACACATCGTCGAGATGAATCAATCTGAAAACTAGCACAACAGTTGAAGTCAAAGGTTTACATACACTGTATGGTCAAAGGTATGAATAGCCAGACTCCCGAGCATGAGCTTGTTGGGATCCTGTTTAAAACAGTGGGCGTTAATATGCCACCTTTTTCAATTTCCCAGTCATAACAGCCTTTATCCATTTTATCAGCTCCACTTACCATATAGAAGCACTGTAGTTCTACAATTACTGACTGTAGCCCATCTGTTTCTCTGCATACTTTGTTAGCCCCTGTTCATGCTATTCTTCAATGGTCAGGACCCCCACAGGACCACCACAGAGCAGGTATTATTTGGGTGGTGGATCATTCTCAGCAGTGCAGTGACACTGACATGGTGGTGGTGTGTTAGTGTGTGTTGTGCTGGTATGAGTGGATAAGACACAGCAATGCTGTCACTGCTGGACTGAGAATAGTCCACCAACCAAAAATATATCCAGCCAACGGTGCCCCGTGGGCAGCGTCCTGTGACCACTGATGAAGGTCTAGAAGCAATAGATGAGTGATCGTCTCTGACTTTACATCTACAAGGTGGACCAAATAGGTAGGAGTGTCTAATAGAGTGGACACATTGTCTGATCCACTCATACCAGCACAACACACACTAACACACCACCACCATGTCATTGTCACTGCAGTGCTGAGAATGATCCACCACCCAAATAATACCTGCTCTGTGGTGGTCCTGTGGGGGTCCTGACCATTGAAGAATAGGGGATTAAACCCCTGAACTGAATCATTAGTATGGGTGTCCACATACTTTACCTAGTAATCCTGGGTGCTACCAGAACGACCGTGTCCCTGTTAAGGATACTTCAGTGAAGCCATGATTCTGGGTAATCCAGTTCCCTCCAGTTTCCCAAAACGTACAGATGCTGAATTGGCTGCTTTTAAATGTCAGTAGGTGTGTATGAGTAAGGGAAGGGCGGCGTGATGCCCTGTATTGTATTGGCATCCTGTCCATGGTGTATTCTTACCACTTGTTTAGTATACAACACAACACCAATCAGGATTAACCAGTTATTTAAATTAATAAATGAATTAAGATGGAATATAAATTATATATTAACCTCTGAAACTACTGTGTTTGGTTCTGTACACTGAGCAGTCCAGGCTCAGAGTCTCAGAGTCTCAGAGTCTCACAGGCGCCGCTCGTGAATGGCCTCGCTGTTATCTGTGTTCTGCACGCGGGCATCAGTACAACAGGCCGCTCATGCAGGTGCCGCCTCCTCCGCACAAAAATAGCAGGTGTCTCGATGGCATAATACAGCACCCCTCCTCCTCTGGCACACCCCCTCCACCCCCTGGCTTCCCCCCAGGCTCCGGTGACCATGTGTGATGTCTCGTTTGTTGTCTGTCACTCGATTGTGACTCTGGATCTTGTTGTTTTTACGAGACATGGATTTAGGTTGGCCCTCTGGATTGTGGGATGTTGCGGCGGGTTACACGGATCATGTGAGCGTTTTATTGAGTGGCAGTTGGAAGTGTGTGAGTTTGTGAGTGTGATTGAGTGTGTTTGGTACCTCAGTAGGGCTTCTTGTTGGGGAAAACAAGCAAATATTTGAGCGCCTAGAATGACGTACATGCTTGTTCACAATCCTTCATAAAACTGTTATAAGGCATTGCAAATAGAGCAATGATTTAAATGTATTGAATTGTTTTATGTAGTGTAAGATGCCCGTGCTTATCATTTACATGACCCCTATTTACATAAAACGTGCCCTTTATTACTGTTATTCTTATTTAGCTTAAATTAATTAGTGTGTGATGCCCCTTAATAGACTGGCACTCTGTCCAGGGTGTATTTTCGCCAGTTTCCAGGATAGACCCTGGATTCAACGTGCCAATGGTTATAATTATTATTAGCTTCTATTTTCATTAATATTTCTGATATTGATATATATATATATATATATATATATTTTTTTTTTCAACTGATATTTATTTACAGTAATAATTATTATTATTGTTATTAATAATTTATATAACAATATTAACTCATGTATTAATAATAATAATGTATTAAATAATATTAACTCAGGTATTATTAATAATAATAATAATTTATTTAATAATATTAACTCATGTTTTAATAATAATCATTTATTTAATAATATTAACTCAGGTATTAGTAATAATAATAATAATAATAATAATAATAATAATTTTATAATAATATTAACTCAGGTATTAGTAATAATAATAATAATAATATTAACTCATGTATTAATAATAATAATAATAATAACAATAATTTATTTAATAATATTAACTCGAGTGTTATTAATAATCATAATCATAATAATTTATATAATAATATTAACTCAGGCATTAATAATAATAATAATAATAATAATAATAATAATAATAATAATAATAATAATAATAATTAATAATTAATCCATGTATATATTTAGTAGCTAAATACACCCAGACATTAAATAAAACCTTAAATAAATTTTAAGATGGGGTGGCACTGTCGCATCACAGCAGGAAGGTCCTGGGTTCGATTCCCAGGTGGATCAGTCTGGGTCTTTTCTTTATGGAGTTTGCATGTTCTCTACATGTCTGCGTGGATTTCCTCCAGGACAGCAGATTATATTAAACCAGCTTTAAAACTTTAAACACATCAATGTTTTAACCCTCCAGCAAAAGCTAAACAGATCACTGGCTGATGGTGATCTTAATTAATCAATTATTTTGGTGTCACATGTCAGTTCTGCTATCAGTAGCATGTTTGCCAGATGTTATAGAGGTAATCTGACCCTCCCAGAATGCGATTCTACAGAGGGGGAAGGAACAAGGTTTTTCCCGGATTGTCTTGCTGTCTAGTCCCACCCTGTAGCACATAAGTCTAATTGCTATGAGGTCAATACAGTATAGAACTGCAGTCCATACAGTAAATGCAACGTCCTTATATAAACGGCGGAGGTTTTTCCTGTGTTGGAACTCGTTGGCTTTTTATTGGTGGAAATTTGAGCCAAAACTCAGTTTTATTGCCACACATACAGTTAAAGTGAACAATTAAAATATGTTTGTAGAGGACATAGTGGTTTGGACTCCCAAAACATGAATTCTTTGCACTGTAGAAGGTTAAAAACCTAAAATACTTGCAATCACCTTTTGATAATGGTTTAATTATGTATTTTTGACCCTATGTGTGATGCCATCAGTGCTATCAGAAGCAGTGCCATCTATAAATCTATGGATTTGAGGGTCACAGGCATTCGGTAATGGTTTTTAACCTGGGTCTTGAACCCTTTTATATATTTCTGCCCCATGTATGATGTTATCAGTGATATCAGCAGCATTGCCATATATGAATCTATAGATTTGAGGGGTCACAGACATTGAGTAATTGTGTTTTAACCTGGGTCTTGGTTCTGGATTCCCAAAAACTTGAACTCTTATGTATTTTTGACCCATGTGTGATGTCATCGGTGTCATCAGAAGCAATGCCATCTATGGATTTGAGGGTCACAGGCATTCGGTAGTGTTCTTTAGCCTGGGTCTTGTTTCTGGACTCCCAGAACTTGAATTCTTTGCACTGCAATCACCCATGGTTCAATTATGTATTTTTGAGCCTATGTGTGATGTCATCAGTGCTATCAGAAGCAGTGCCATCTATACATCTATGGATTTGAGGGTCACAGGCATTCGGTAGTGGTTTTTAACCTCGGTCTTGGTTCTAGATTCCCAGAACTCGAATACTTGCAATCACCCATTGAGAAATGTTCTTAAAATATCCTAACAGCTCACAGTCTGTCTATGTAGTTCTGATGAACAGACTTTTCATGATGTAAAACATTGATGATTCATTCATAACAGCACTAATTACGATGTAGAAGTCATGAACGTGCTACAGGGAAGCATATTGACCTTTAAGATTAGGAAATTGTGACACGTTACAAGAAAAAAGGCCATCATCATGTCTAATTTGCTTTGAAAATAATACACTATATTTCCAAAAGTATTCGCTCGTCTGCCTTCACACGCATATGAACTTGAGTGACGTCCCATTCATAATCCATAGGGTTTAATATGATGTGGACCCACCCTTTGCAGCTATAACAGCTTCAACTCTTCTGGGAAGACTTTCCACAAGGTTTAGGAGTGTGTTTATGGGAATTTTTGACCATTCTTCCAGAAGCGCATTTGTGAGGTCGGACACTGATGTTGGACGAGAAGGCCTGGCTCGCAGTCTCCGCTCTAATTCACCCCAAAGGTGTTCTATCGGGTTGAGGTCAGGACGCTGTGCAGGCCAGTCTTGATGGACCTTGCTTTGTGGACTGGTGCGCAGTCATGTTGGAACAGGAAGGGGCCATCCCCAAACTGTTCTCACAAAGTTGGGAGCATGAAATTGTCCAAAATCTCTTGGTATGCTGAAGCATTAAGAGTTCCTCTCACTGGAACTAAGGGGCCGAGCCCAACTCCTGAAAAACAACCCCACACCATAATCCCCCCTCCACCAAACTTTACACTCGGCACAATGCAGTCAGACTAGTACCGTCCTCCTGGCAACCGCCAAACCCAGACTCATCCATCGGATTGCCAGACGGAGAAGCGTGATTCGCCACTCCAGAGAACACGTCTCCACTGCTCTAGAGTCCAGTAGCGGCGTGTTTTACACCACTGCATCCGACGCTTTGCATTGCGCTTGGTGATGTAAGGCTTGGATGCAGCTGCTCGGCCATGGAAACCCATTCCATGAAGTTCTCTACACACTGTTCTTGAGCTGATCTGAAGGCCACATGAAGTTTGGAGGTCTGTAGCGATTGACTCTGCAGAAAGTTGGCGACCTCTGCGCATCCGCTGACCCCGCTCTGTAATTTTACGTGGCCGACCACTTTGTGGCTGAGTTGCTGTCATTCCCAATCACTTCCACTTTGTTATAATAGCACTGACAGTCGACTGTGGAATATTTAGTAGCGAGGAAATTTTTACGACTGGACTTGTTGCACAGGTGGCATCCTGTCACGGTACCACGCTGGAATTCACTGAGCGCGACCCATTCTTTCACTAATGCTTGTAGAAGCAGTCTGCATGCCTAGGTGTTTGGTTTTATACACCTGTGAGCATGGAAGTGATTGGAACACCTGAATTCATTGATTTGGATGGGTGAGTGAATAAGTTTGGCAATATAGTGTATTAATTTATACTCTGTGTGTGGATGTTTTTAGAGCTTTTTACATTCCAGAATCAGGACGACATGGTAAATTCATCCTCCTCCAGGACTTGATTGTATCACAGTTAATCCTTGGACAACCTGCTACCTCTATCTCTCTCTACATTCTGTCCTTGTCTATATTCCTACTTCACCACACCTTACACAAGTTATTAAACTGGGTAGATCTGCGTATTCCTTTCAGATACCGTGGATAAGAATTGTATTACAGCTGGCATTTTGATAAAGCATGCGGAATATTTTGAATGCAGCCAGCTTTATCAGTATGCTGTCCTACACCCGGCTGTAAAATATACTGAGGACATTATTTTTTCTTGCTCTGAACTCATGCTCAGGCAGTAGAATTAGTCTTCCCTGACATATATTTATATTCTGCTGTTAAAGAATATAACGAGAACATACATAAGCAAATATTACCCCGCTGTAGAATGGCACACATGATCCTGAAACGTTAAACCGAAATGGAGAACATCACCGCCTGCTTCGTGTTCACCTTCCATTTATTGATTCGCAAACGCAGTCTGTGTGGCTGCCGGCGACCGGGCGGAATGATGATGTGCTGCGGAACGGAACCGAGCGATACCATCAGCGTTAGATGAGACATCCCATCTCGACACTGCGGATGTCCCAGTAGTCAGAAAATACCAGAGAACTGACAGCTTTACATTTGATAGATAATACGCAACCAAAAACCGTCATAATTTGGATCTATAAATTTGGACTTCAGAAGTAGCCCAGAATGCTAATGTATGAAGGTTCTATATCTGTGCTTAGCTGTTTTAAAAGGAAAAATGACTAGGCAAAATACACCAAAGTATGGGGACACCCTTCCTAATTATATAAAATAAACGATATGCAGTTTGGGAAATGGCATCACCTGTTCCAGCATGACTGTGCCCCTGTACAAAAAAACATGGTCCTTAAAACTACGATTTGACAAGTCTTGGAGCCCTGATTTCAACCCTGTTCAACATATTTGGGATGAATTGGAACATTGGTTGTAACACATTAGTGCCAATGGTACCATCAGTGATTCAATGAACACATTTATAGAAGGGGTCACATTCTTAACAATGCCCATGGTTTTGGAATAGAATGTCCTACTAGCCCATGGTCAGGTGTCTACATACTTTTGCTCATATAGTGTATTTGATAAAAAACAAATACTTGAGAAAGATGCAAGGTCAACTGTCCATGAGTTGAAGCTTAGTTGTAATATCTATCTATCTATCTATCTATCTATCTATCTATCTATCTATCTATCTATCTATCTATCTATCTATCTATCTATCTATCTACCTACCTGTCGGTCTATCTGTCCAGCTGTCTGTCTGTCTATTCAGCTGTCCATCTGTCTGACTGTCTGTCTATATACAAGTGTTTTAAATGATAATAATTAAAGCATCTGTCTGTCTCTCTATTTATCATTGGCCATTTGTCTGTCTGTCTATCTATCTGTCTATCTGTCTATCTATGTCTGTCTGTCTGTCTATCCATCTATCTGTCTTTCTGTCTAAATACAAGTTATTTAAATTATAATAAAGTATCTGTCTGTCTGTCTGTCTGTCTGTCTAAATACAAGTTATTCAGGGGCTTAAATTTCTCCTCAGTGATGTGAATGCCTATAAAGACTATAAATGATGGTGCAGACGGTTTAGTTATGAAGCAAATTCATTTTCACAAGGTTGATATTGATGTTGGAAAGATATTTTATTATGTGTTATGTTGGACGGGGGGGGGGGGGGTTAAATGAGGACTGCGTATCAACATAATTTTGTCTGGGTTGAGTCTGGGTTTTATACTTGCCTCAAGTCAATGTCTGCTTTTAATTTTCGATGCTCTCTTTGTGTCCACAATAGAAAAGCGCCCCCTTTGTTTTGTGCCCAGTGTTTCCAGGTAGCACCACGACTCTGAAAATGGTAAACTAGAATAAAATGTGTTGTTCCTGTTTAAGTTCCTATTCTGTTATATAAAGTTCTGTTAAACCAACCAAACCTTGTTTACTCTGTATTTAGTACTCACACATACATCACCCATACGTTCTCAGTGTTATGACAGGGGTGGTGAGAGCATCCAGAACCCCACCGTGCCATTGTGGCCGCTTTAGAAAAAGAAACAGCCCTCCATAAAGCCGCTCTTTATCCTCGGAGAGCTGGAGCACGAGGCCTTGGCTCGGACAGACCCAACCACCCGCCGTCTCGCTCTCAGAGGCGCCAGACACTTACGCTGTAGGGAAGAAGTTTAAAAAAAAGAGTGGGCTTTGACCACCTTTGATTCCGACGTCGGTCTCTGGGCCATAAGTTGATTAATGAGAGGAAGCTGAATAGTCTTTTGAAAGCGCACATCTCTGGGTTCTCGGTTCAGTCGCTGCCTCATCAGGTGCCTCAGAAGTCTTCAGGATTTGAAGTGTTGCAGCATGAAAGCGTGAGTGAGAAAAGCATTAAGACGTTTCTGATATGTGTGATTCTGTTTCAACTATCGCCTACAGAGAGAGAGAGAGAGAGAGAGAGAAATTCACTTGATTATCAGTGAAGCGTTTCAGAGGTTTCGTGCAACATTCATTTCATTTTTCATTAATTTAACCACCTGGTCAGAGATGTGGTGGTTTAGCGGCGCTCGAAAACACCGTGTATGAGGCAAAAAAGATTTTTTTCATGGCTGATTATTGGATACACAGTTGTACATGTATTTAGAAGCACAAATAATGAATTAAATTCATCTTTATGTAAAACAAAATATAATAATAATAATAATAAATAATAATAAAAATATATAGCAAAATAATAATAATAAGGAAAATAAATATGGTATTGTATTTTTTTATTTGTATATATATTGTCCTGTCCTGTTCTATAACCCGATTATTTCTCAGCTTCAGCTCATAGACAGATGATCTTACATTTTTTAAATTAATTTTTATTCTTTTTTTATACTGGTATTTTTTATACCATAATAAAGTTATTCAGAAATACGTAGAAAATATAGGGTTATATAATATAAATTTAAAATAATATATAAAATATATAGCAAAATATATAGCATAATAATAATAATAATAATAATAAAAGTAAATATGGAAAAATCATTATATAAAATCATTATATAAAATACAATAAAAAATAAATAGCAATGTATATACAAATATAACAATACAAAATCATGTTTCCATATTTACTTTCCTTATTATTATTATTTTGCTATATATTTTGTATTATATTTTATATAATATTTTGTATAGTGTTTTTTTATTTATATTATATAATCCTATATTTTCTACATAAAAATAAACATAAATTAAAAAGTGTGAGGTCATCTGTCCATGAGCTGAAGCTGAAAAATAATTAGGTTATACAATAGGACAGGACAATGTATATACAAATATAACAATACAAAATCATGTTTCCATATTTATTTTCTTTATTATTATTATTATTTTGCTATATATATTTTTTTATTATATTTGATATAATATTTAACATAATTTTTTTTATTTATATGATATAATCCTATATTTTCTACATATTTCTGAATAACTATATTCTGGTATAAAAATACCAGCATAAAAAAGAATAAAAATAAATTTTAAAATGTAAAATCATCTGTCCATGAGCTGACACTGAGAAATAATTGGGTAATATTACAGTAGTAGTATTTACAGATTTTAAAATACAATATTATGTTTCCATATGTATTTTCCTTTTGATTATTATTATTAATGATTATTTTGCTATATATTGTGTATAATATTTTATATAATTTTTTTAAATGTATATTATATAATCCTATATTTTCTACATATTTCTGAATAACTTTATTCTGGTACAAAAATACCAGCATAAAAAAATAAAATAAATAAATTGTGTGAGGTCATCTGTCCATGAGCTGAAGCTGAAAAATAATTAGGTTATACAACACAACATGACAATGTATACAAATATAACAATACAAAAGCAGGTTTCTACATTTATTTTTTAATTTTAACTTTAACTTTATTCTGGTCATTGTCACAGTGGGTCAGGGTCCTCCAAGTAAGACTTGAAGAATACCAAATACACTGTCCATGAGCTGAAGCTGAGATATAATCCCATTATTATATAACTGCTTCATCCTGATCAATGTTGGTAGGTCCAGTCTGCCCCAAAACTTTGGAAGCAGGGTGGAAATACACCCCAGATACACCCCAACAAACTGTTTCAGTCAGTCATGTACACCCAGGAGCAATTCAGAGCAGTCGAGTCTGGAGGCTGGGAGGCTTCCATGTTTCTCTTTATTTTCTCTCTCCCTGACTTACATTAACACGCCTTCATTTAACACATCTTATCTCCAACCAACGTTTTATTTATTTTTTCCTTTGCACCCCAACTTCCACACCCTCTCACAAACCTTTTACATCCTTCACACATCCTTTATCACCACCTAACTTTTTCCTCTTGAAATTAGTTTTATTCCCGGTAGTATCACATCTTATTTATTATCTACACAGCATTTAATTAAAAGTGTGGTTAAAATAATATAAAATGCAAAAATTTAAAATAAAATATTCAGGTATAATAAACTAAACTGCTATATCTGGCTACTATATAAGACGCTGCTATATCCGGTGAGTTAGTCGGCTGTATCTCAATTCATACATTTAGCAGACTTTTTTATCCAAAGCGACTTATAATTGTGACTATACACTGATCAGCCATAACATTAAAACCACCTCCTTGTTTCTACACTCACTGTGCATTTTATCAGCTCCACTTACCATATAGAAGCACTTTGTAGTTCTACAATTACTGACTGTAGTCCATCTGTTTCTCTACATACTGTTTTTAGCCTGCTTTCACCCTGTTCTTCAATGGTCAAGACTCCCACAGGACCACCACAGAGCAGGTATTATTTAGGTGGTGGATCATTCTCAGCACTGCAGTGACACTGACATGGTGGTGGTGTGTTAGTGTGTGTTGTACTGGTATGAGTGGATCAGACACTGAGCTGGAGTCCACTCACTGTCCACTCTATTAGACACTCCTACCTAGTTGGTCCACCTTGTAGATGTAAAGTCAGAGACGATCGCTCATCTATTGCTGCTGTTTGAGTCGGTCATCTTCTAGACCTTCATCAGTGGTAACAGGACGCTGCCCACGGGCACTGTTGGCTGGATGTTTTTGGTTGGTGGACTATTCTCAGTCCAGCAGTGACAGTGAGGTGTTTAAAAACTCCAGCAGCACTGCTGTGTTTTATCCACTCATACCAGCACAACACACACTAACACACCTCCATCATGTCAGTGTCACTGCAGTGCTGAGAATGATCCACCATCCAAATTAAAGAACATTCAATTGAAGAACAGTATGAAACAAGTATAGTATGCAGAGTAACAGATGGACTACAGTCAGTAATTGTATAACTACAAAGTGCTCCTATATGGTAAGTGGAGCTGATAAAATGGACAGTGAGTGTAGAGACTAATGTTATGGCTGATCGGTGTATACATTGCAATTAGCGACTTTAATTATACATTAAGGTTCATGATCAAGTTCAAGGATCTCTGAATTGGCATGAGAGTCTGACAGCTGGTCGTCATGAGTACCCACCAATAGTGGTCTGAGAAGGAAGGGAAGGTTGTTTGGGTGGCTGAGGGCGTGAAGGCTATGACATCTGGTATGGACCAACAGAAGAGCTTCTGTTGTTCCAATTGCAGATGTTTTTAATACTGGTGATGAAGTGACAACATATGGGGCTGCATCATCACAGGCCGAAATGCTTATTCTAACTCCTGTCCACAATCAAAAGCACTTTAAATGGGTTGGCGTCGGAACCGGGCATCTGAGCAATCAAAAAAGGTCGACTAGGATGGGCAACTCCAAATTACTGATCATTGTTTTAGAATAGGATGTCCAACAAGCACATAATCAGACACTCAATGAACCTTAATCAGCTAATAAGCTGGTGTATAATGAAACAAGCACAATTAAAACCATTCACCTATAAAATCACAATGTTGAACATCTGGCAGCCATACAGGTGTGTTCTCTACAGTGAGAGATCATTCTTACTGTTACAGATGACTGGATTGGAAAATTTATTGGCACGATCGTGGGAAGAACAAGGAACAGATACCATAGCCCTCACTTTATACTGCTCACATTGGGTGTTGGACTTTGGAACCTCCATTCTGTGCTAACTGTTGTTTCTTATCTGCTTACAATTTAACTTATCTCTGTATTTAGACTCCCAGCCACACTTTAAGCACCAACATAACGATTTTTATAATATTTTATATAATATTTTTAATTTATAAGCCTATATTTTCTACATATTTCTGAATAACTTTATTCTGGTATAAAAAAATACCAGTATAAAAAAGAATAAATAATTCTTACTGTTACAGTTGACTGGATTGGAGAATTTATTGGCACGATCGTGGGTTCTTACAGCAGTGGAATAGCTGAAGAACAAGGAACAGCTACTACAGCCCTCACTTTATACTGCTCACATTGGGTGTTGGACTTTGGAACCTCCATTCTGTGCTAACTGTTGTTTCTTACAATTTAACTAATCTCTATACTTTAGACTCCCAGCCACACTTTAAGCACCAACATAACGATTGAACAAGTATAAGTATTTAATGCACAAGCAAAATGCTAATATAATCGCCTCATAGAAGCACAGCGTTAGTAAAACCTCAGGATTAGCTCTGAAATGACCGCAGTGAGCCTGGCGTACGAACCTTATTGGATGTTTTATGGGGAACGGTGGGGTTATTTGAAGGTCTAGGTCGCTGCAGAACTGGCCTTCCAGCTGCAGGGATAAAAGGAGCCAGGTGTGATCTACCGTTCTCTATGGGACTCCAGCTGAGTCAGCAACATCTTATTTTATCTTCCTCTTTGATGCTGGGTTTAGATTGTATTGGTTTTTTATTACACGTCATACAGTCGGCATAACAGGCGTTAAATCATTAAAAATAGGGACACTTCAGAATGTCTTAGTATTCAGAGTCTATCCTTTCCATCAAGGAACATGTTTAGACTACCATGAGCTTAAGTTAATAAATTTTTCACTACATTTTAGCCATATCTTAGTATTGACGATACCCAACTCTACCTTGCCTTCAAACCATCCATCTCTTTTCCTCCCGCCTCGCTCACCTTGTGTATCCAGGAACTTCAATCCTGGCTGCATTCAAATTTCTTGCTGCTTAATCCCCTTAAGACTGAGCTTCTTTACGTGGGCACTAAAACTTCACTTTCCTCTTTCACAAACTCTCCCCTCCTCATTGGGAATGTTTCCATCACACCTTCCAGCTGTGTACGCAATCTTGGTGTTCTGTTTGACCCTCTGCTTTCATTCGGTCCTCATGTGAAATCACTATCCAAATCAGCCTTCCTTCAGCTTCGCAATATTACTCGTCTCCGTCCATATCTTTCATTTGAGGTGGCGGAAACACTGATACACGCTTTTGTCACCAGCCGTTTGGACTACTGCAATTCCTTATTGCACGGACTTCCCGCCAAAACCCTCCGTCCCCTGCAAACTATACAAAATGCAGCTGCTCGGGTCCTGACATTTACCCGAAAGTTTGACCACATCACCCCTGTTTTGGAAGAACTACATTGGCTGCCAATTTCCATGCGCATTAAATATAAAATTCTGGTCATGACTTTTAAAGCACTTCATGGTCTCGCTCCCGCCTATCTTACTAAACTCCTCACACATCACACACCATCACGCAGACTAAGGTCATCAGACAAAAATCAGCTCTCTGTTCCTAGATTTAGGATGTCCACTATGGGTGGCAGGTCCTTCAGCGTTGCCGCCCCAACACTCTGGAACTCTCTGCCCTCGACTCTTCGCTCTATTTCTTCTCTTTCTGCTTTCAAGGTGTCTCTAAAAACTCATCTCTTCTCACAACATTTTCATTCTACTTCTTGAACTTATATCTCTAACCTATCCTTACTCACTGTTGAATTGTTTTTGTTTTGTTTTTGTTTTGTCTTGTTTTGCGTGTTGTCGTTTGTTTTCACTTTTTATACTGTACAGCGACCTTGAGCTTGGTGAAAGGCGCTATATAAGTTGAACTTATTATTATTATTATTATATACACCCACGAGGCATAACATTATGACCACTGACAGGTGAAGTGAATAACACTGATTATCTCTTCATCACGGCACCTGTTAGTGGGAAGCAGGAAAAATGGGCAAGCGTAAGGATTTGAGCGAGTTTGACCAGGGCCAAACTGTGCTGGTAGACGACTGGGTCAGAGCATCTCCAAACCTGCAGCTCTGGTGAGGTGTTCCCGGTCTGTAGAATACACAGTGCATCGCAGTTTGTTGCATGTGGGGCTGCATATCTACAGACCAGTCAGGGTGCCCATGCTGACCCCTGTCCACCACCGAAAGCGACGTTTGGCAAGGACACTGACACACCCCCATACCATGACAGACCCTGGCTTTTGGACCTTTTCGTCTTTGGTCCGGAGCACACGGCATTCATTTTTTCCAAAGAACACCTGGAGTGCTAATTCATCTGACCACAATACACGTTTCCAGTGTGTGATGGTCCATCTTAGATGCCTCAGAGCCCAGAGAAGTCGACGCCGCTTCAAAACATGAAATATCTTGGGTTTAAACTGTTTGCAATCAAATAAAAGTGTAAGGAACACTGCCTATAACCCTATATTTATGTTCGAGAGCCTCTCAGAAGAGCATAAACAGTATTTAAACTCTATGAGTTTAAATAAAATATATATATTATGTTCAAACGTTCACACACTTATGTCTTTATTAAAGGCAGCTTTTAGTCTGTGACCCTCTTGCAAGCATAAAAAGCTTTTCACATACTGGTCATCATTCCCTGTTGATATGATTCATTGAGCTGCCAGGTATATTTCTGAATCCACATATTGTTCGAATTTCTATACGGAAGCAACAGGGGTTTTTCATCGGCGCATTCATTATTGTTCTCGGTTTTCCTCCCCTTTCCGTTCCCTTCATCCGCCTTTCCTTTTCCCCCTCTCCATTGCACCCCAGGGCCATCTCGAATATAAGTGCTATAGGCGAGGTTGTAATAGTAACACCCGGCAGCGCTCAATCAAATTACTCTCCGGTTACCAATTCATTTTGCTTTATGGTTCCTAACTCTGGAATGGAATCCATAATAACTGACTTGCACGCTCGTCTGTTTTCACGTCCACACCTGGCTTGAGATCTTGCATTTTATCGGCTACAATTACTGACTGTAGTCTATCTGTTTCTCTACATACTTTTTTAGCCTGCACAGGACCCCCACAGAGCAGGTATTATTTAGGTGGTGGATCATTCTCAGCACTGCAGTGAGACTGACATGGGGTGTGTTCGAAAAGCTAGGGAGCTGTCTACATAGAGGACGCTGTTCGAAATCTTAGATGCCTTAAAATCCTCACTTCTGAGGCATCTTAATATTTCAATGTTATTTTGGCTCAAGAACGAGTGAGCATCCGACGCTGCCTTAGCGATCAAGGCAATCCCAGCATTCATTGCGGGTCGGGTTCTCTTCTCTCACAGAAAAATAAACATGGCTGATGGGGCGGAGAAACGAATGGAGTTATTATCAAAGGTAAAAGTGTTTTTATTTGCAAGTTCGGGCTTGTCAGGAAATTTAACCGTTATCGGTACATGAAGGAAGATGTTATATTGACGTTAGCGTGCTGTGCTACCTCAGTTCATTGGTTTTAATGGCAAGATGCTAAACGCAAAACCCGAAACCGGTGTCTAAGTAGCGCGTTCGAATAACCTGACTTATAAGTCATTGACTCTACTGAGGCAGCTGCCTATGTAGACAGTAAGACAGCAAGGCAGCTCACTAGGTTTTCGAACACACCCATGGTGGTGGTGTGTTAGTGTGTGTTGTGATGGTATGAATGGAAACACCTCACTGTCACTGCTGGACTGAGAGTAGTCCAGCAACCAAAAATATCCAGCCAACAGCGCCCTGTGGGCAGCTTCCTGTGACCACTGATGAAAGTCTAGAAGATGACCAACTCAAACAGCAGCAATAGATGAGCGATCGTCTCTGACTTTGCATCTACAAGGTGGACCCACTAGGTAGCTAAAAAGGTATGTAGAGAAACAGATGGACTACAGTCAGTAATTGTAGAACTACAAAGTGCTTCTTTATGGTTTATTTTAATGTTATGGCTGATCGATGTAGAAAGACTTTTTATGTGTGATGTGACCAGCATGTTGTAACCTCTTTGTTTAGGGGTGATTAGAGTAAAATATAGATCTTTGTGGTATTATAAGACCTATGTAACATTGCATGTTGCAGATATATAGAAATATATGAATTTTTTATGCTAATGGATGGGAACTCACTTCCAGGAACTGTAGATTTACACTGTTGGTTTTACTCTGGTCTCCACCAGCAGCTCTTAGCACTCAATTCAAAATTGTTTTAAGCGCTGTTCATAATCTTTCTTATTGTATTAAAATTCCCAACACTAAAATGTGTGACTCAAATTGGTCTCTTACTAGTCTGTGACCCCCAAGTCATTTACAGGGCTGCATTTATAGCATAACATTTTATTAATGTATTATTTTCAGTAACACTTTAATATCTACCAGCATCAGCAGCAGCAGTAGTAGTAGTAGGAATAGTACTAGTAGAGAATAGAGACCTATCAGCGATGGTGGCACCTGCACAATGTGAGGCTCAGCGTCTCTCCAGACTTTGCTTTTTAGTAGTTATTAGTCTACTGTTCTTCAGTTTCTTCCACACTGCCAGGCGAGCATCTCCTAAAGCTGCATTGTCTTGCCTTGTAACTGTACTGAGCCATTTTTGCATTTGTGTATTTAGTACTGAATATTTAAGTATGAACTTTGTGTACTTTAGCCACCTCTAAAGTACGTAAATTAAATACATTGTCCACCTTAGGATATTGTATCTATTATTAAAAGTAATTGTGCACTGCTACCTTCTTGCTGTTGTGACATTGCAAATTTCTTTCTTATCTATACAGATGGATATCAATTCTGATGTACAATTGATATCCATCTATCCATCCATCCATCCATCCACCCATCCATACATTTATCTATCCGTCTATCCATATATCTATATATCCATCCGTCTATCCATATATCTATATATCCATCTATCCATCCATATAACCACCCATCCATCCATATAACCACCCATCCATCCATCATCCATCCATCCATCCATCCATCCATCTATATAACCACCCATCCATCCACCCATCCATATATCTATATATCCATCTATCCATCCATATAACCATCCATCCACCCATCCATATATCTATATATCCATCCATCCATCCATATAACCAATCACCCATCCATATAACCACCCATCCATCCATATAACCACCCATCCATCCATCATCCATCCATCTATCCATCCATATAACCATCCATCCACCCATCCATATATCTATATATCCATCCATCCATCTATATAACCAATCACCCATCCATATATCCATCCATATTACCATTCATCCATCCATCCATATAACCACCCACCCATCCATATATCCATCCATCCATATAACCACCCATCCATCCATCCATATAACCACCCATCCATCCATCCATCCATATAACCATCCATCCATCTATATAACCATCCATCCATCCATCCATCTATATAACCATCCATCCATCCATCCATCTATATAACCATCCATCCATCCATCTATATAACCATTCATCCATCCATCCATCTATATAACCATCCATCTAAATAACCATCCATCCATATAACCATCCATCCATCTATATAACCATCCATCCATCCATCCATCCATCCATCCATCCATCTATATAACCATCCATCCATCCATCCATCTATATAACCATCCATCCATCCATCTATATATCCATCCATCCATCCATCTATATAACCATTCATCCATCCATCCATCTATATAACCATCCATCCATCCGTCTATATAACCACCCATTCATCCATCCATCCATCCATCCATCCATCCATCTATATAACCATCCATCCATATAACCATCCATCCATCCATATATCCAATCATTCATTAATCCATCCATCCATCCAATTAATATTATATAGATGTATAATTCAATTAATAATTATTATTATTATGTACAAATAGATTGTAGTACATTTTACAAATAAAAGTTACAAATAAAAAGTAGGAGTACAAATAATACCTGAATAAACGGCAAGAAATCTAATCAACTACATCTAAATTTAAACACTACAGTAATAGCTGGGACAAAAGCAGTTGGGTTTAAATTAATGAAAATTACTTGGAGGTTTTGTGGAGCTGCGAGGAACCACACACTATAAATCCAGACTAAATCCTCCAGACTGTTCTGATGAGCTGAGCCCTGTGTGTTGATAACATCGTCAGGATTCAACATTAATCACACACGTCTCTTTCTTACCTTTTATTCATGCATATTGTCTGTGTTCTGAGGTCTTATTCTCCAGTTTAACCTTGAATATAAGAGCGTGTTAACATTGTTTTGTAGAAGTCGTCATGGTTGCAGTGCAGCCGTCGTAATAAAGCTGCATTATCTCTGTACACAGTGCTTAAGCTGTGTTTCCTGCGAATTGCTACACATGACCCGAGGAGCGATCTTTCTGCATTAATTCTCATTACTGAACGGCGAAGCTATTCGTCACTGTTGACTGCCAATGAACCGGCCTAATGTAGCTTTGTATTAGTGTTTTAATACGGAATATTTCTGTTGGCTTAGGGCTTGTGGTATTCTGTTTTCTGTGTGAATTATGTTCCGTTAATTCTGAAATGGATTGGAGAGCAGAAACGTAATATAAAGGAACTAAATGCAGATTTGATTTATTCATAGTTGATGTAATTACAGGTTTTCTAGGATTATTCTGCATTATGTAGAAAAAAATGCCTTTTTATTATTCTGGGGCGGCACGGTGGCTCGGTGGGTAGCACTATCACCTCACAGCAAGAAGGTCCTGGGTTTGATCCCCAGGTGTGTGGAGTTTGCATGTTCTCCCCGTGTCTGCGTGGGTTTCCTCCTGGAGCTCTGGTTTCCTCCCACAGTCCAAAAACATGCAGTCAGGTTAATTGAAGACACTGAATTGCCCTATAAGTGAATGTGTGTGTGTGTGTGTGTCTGCCCTGCGATGGACTGGCGCCCCGTCCAGGGTGTTACTGTGTGCCTTGCTCCCATTGAAAAACTGGGATAGGCTCCAACACCCACCCCCCACGACCTTAATTATATAAGCGGTTAAGAAAGTGAGTGAGTGTTAGATAAACTCCAAGGTGGCTCAGTGGGTAGCACTGTTGCCTCACAGCAAGAAGGTCCTGGGTTTGGTCCGGGTCCGGGTCCTTTCTGTGTGGAGTTTGCATGTTCTCCCCGTGTCTGCGTGGGTTTCCTCCCACAGTCCAAAAACATGCAGTCAGGTTAATTGGAGACACTGAATTGCCCTATAGGTGAACAGGTGTGTGTATGTGCGTCTGCCCTGTGATGGACTGGCACCTCTTCCAGGGCGTCACTGTGTGCCTTGCTCCCATTGAAAAACTGGGATAGGCTCCAACAACTGTAACATTATTTAAAAGTTGGAAATGTCACAGATTTCAGACACGTCTGAGAAATGAAAGTGTTATTTGCTAATGTCGTTTTCAGATCCTTTGCAGTTCCATAAGTGTGTGATGGATTTGTTTACTGTAGCTTCCCTCGGTCTGAACGCGGGATAAAACTCCAGTCGGCCTCGCTCACATTTGCATTCAATCTCCACATTATAGCATTTTTTGAGCGCACCACTGTTATGAAGTTGTCATGCTTTTAATATTTGGGAAGGAAACTGGTTAAGAACGTATGCTGTGGTATTTCAGTACCAACCTTCTCTATGGATGCATTTTCACACTGAGATAATATACATTGTCATTCGTAGTTTACATCACAGCTGACGGCTTTTATGAAAATGACTGATATTTACCGGCAGTGTCAATAAAGCAGTGTGGACCTTGATGCATTTGTGTAAGTAGTGCTGCAAAATGGAATAAACTGGCATCAACCCATGACCCAGGACTACTTCTTGGCCGGAATTCTGAGTGCCGGAGTGCCATTAGATCTTGTCCGGTGTTCCGTAATAGCAGTTCAGAGGCTCACCGAAAATACTGCATTATGCTATAGTGAAAAGTTTACGTACACTTGTATAGGACATGTATTCCACTGAGATATCAGTGATGTCTGCATGTGTTTTTGGGACTCAATAACTGGAACACTAACATCCTTGTCCATCCATATATATATATGTTTATGCATTTTCTCCCCATTTTCCTTCTGATTTAGCACACTCAATTTGTCTTCCGCTGCTGAGAGATACCCGAGTGCATCCAAGAAGAGCACGTCGCTGTACACGCCTCTTCTGATACGTGCACAGCCCTCCTCCTCTCGCCCATGCATTCTGCACAGGAGTCTCTTCCGCCAATCAGGGTCCTTACACAGAGTATGAAGACCCACCCACCCACACATAGTCCGGCCCCCACCTTGCAGATACGGTGGCCAATTAGTATCTGCTGCAGGCACTGCCGATTATGCCGGCCAGATGGCGCCCAGCCGTTTCGAACCGAGGAGTTCAGAATCTCAGTGCTGGTGTGCTAGCGGAATATCCCGCTGCACCACCTGGGCGCCCTTATATTTTATATTTAATATAGATATATTTATATAATAATATTTATTATAAAAGTATATAATAATAGTAATATATTAACATTTAATTATTATATAATAATAATACATATTTTTTTTTTTCTATATACACAATATATACCAGTCGGCTTGTTGTCATGGAGAAACTGGCCATCCCGCCTGCTTAAGTCATTGGTATCCCGCGATGCAGACGCCACCAAACACAAAGCACATCCTGTAAACGGTAACTTATATGCTTAAAAATGCACAAAAAGCAAAAAACACACTATTTATTCCCCAAAAACACCCTCGTGTTGCCTGCTGATGCCTGCTGTGACCACACGGCATCATGGGATCTGCTCTGCCCTGGTTGATGATGTATGCAGGGGAATGCCTCACCCTGCCTTACTACAAATGCAGAGATGTTATTATTTGTGAACCTTTTCTATATACCCTGTATACCTGAAAATTATTGATGTGTAGTATTACAGTTATTTTGGTATACAACCACAGGGATGCATTACAGACCACGTATTGTAGCCTGAGCACAAATGCCAGCAATATTTATCCACTGCGTCTCAGAAATAGAAGTACTAAAAAACTCAGTGTTACCCTCAAGGGTGCATCCTTCAACGTTAAGCTTGTATATATTTACATAGAAAAGTACTTTAAAGCTATTTAAGGAACTGAAGGTACCGTATTGTTTACCATAAATTCTTTTAAGCTACATTAATGTAGTTTCTCATGTAATAATATCTCAAATCAAGATACCAAATATGTAACCCTGAAGGTTCCACCACACTGACAGAAAGAGTACATTTAGTATGTTTTATATATATATATATATATATATATATATATATATATATATATATATATATATATATACATCTCTGTGCAGGTGCCATCAATCAGCCAGCAGAGTCGTAATTGCACCAGTCATGGGATAGAGACCCTATCCGGCTTAGTCCCACCCTATATCTGAACAACAGGCCAAACGTTGTTCATGTGGCCGCTCATCCTTAGTCGGAAGGCAGAGCCGAGATTCGATACGATGTATTCGAGATCCCAGCTCTGGTTCCAGTGTGTGTTTTTACCGCTGTGCCAATTATTCTAACTTTTTAATTAAACACTTTATTCTGATCACGGTTACTAGATAAATTAACATTAAATCTGTAATTTTTCCATATATTTTTATATATATTATATATTTAACAAAAACATCTAATGCATTTCTGTACATATGTAAAATTAAATAAATAAATAATTAATAATTAAATTGTATTTTTTTATTATTCTAACATTTTAATTAACCACTTTATTCTGATCAGGGTTCTTGATCATTTTGATGAGAGATCTGTGGTCACACTGCACACTCACTCATTCACTTTCTTACTCACACATAGTAAATACACCAACTAGGCATAACATTATGACCACTGACAGGTGAAGTGAATAACACTGATTATCTCTTCATCACAGCAAGGCAGCAAGTGAACATTTTATCCTCAAAATTGTGACGGCTAGACGACTGGGTCAGAGCATCTCCAAAACTGCAGCTCTTGTGGGGTGTTCTCGGTCTGCAGTGGTCAGTATCTATCAAAAGTGGTCCACGGAAGGAACAGTGGTAAACCAGCGACAGGTTCATGGGCGGCCAAGGCTCATCGATGCACGTGGGGAGCGAAGGCTGGTCCGTGGGGTCTGATCCAACAGACGAGCTACTGTAGTTCAGATTGCTGAAGAAGTTGATAGAAAGGTGTCAGAATGCACAGTGCATCACAGTTGCAGGGCTGTTTTGGCAGCAAAAGGGGGATCAATACAATATTAGGAAGGTGGTTATGATGTTATGCCTGATCAGTGTATTTATATAATTTTAGCTTACATGGTGCCATTGACTGCCCCCTGTTGGTAGTTCATTTATAGCTATAGATACATTTTTTACTGTGGATTCTGTGATGTGAGTGACGGATCAATGATTTCATCCTAATGCCGTACCAAGTCCAAGCAATAAAGTCACTCAGCCATCAAGCCTGGGGTAAAAGTCAAACGACGTCCCCAAAAGCATCTAACTGATCTCAAATAAAAAATGGAGTTTACTGCCATCATTATAGGTCCAAATCGATCAGTTACATCTGAGCCAGGCATTCTTCTGATGGTTCCTGGTGAATACGAGATGAGAAACCGAGACGGCAGAGTCAGAGTCAAGGTCGGTGCCGGTTTAATGCGAGCTATAGAATCTATAATGACTCCGGGGTACAGGAGAACTCTGAGCTCTGAGAAAAACCACACAGCAGAAAGTGCTGTCATCAGCATCAGCACTGAGGAGCGAGGAAGCTGAGAAAAATAGAATAAGCCTCAAACTTTTTTAATTATTCTGCATAAGGAATGAACTTTAACAGAAGTATCAGAGTGTGCAATTTTCTCACAGGGCTAATTGGTAAAATTCCCAGTAAATACTGGACCACATAAGACCTCACATCTCTCATCGGCTTATCCATCAAAATAACGAATAACTGTTCTGATTCCATTTTACCCCAAACTCCCACACCTCTCCAAGAATATAACCATAATGCGCTTCCTACATGCTTCAAGATCACACGCATATGACTCAGTGACGGAGACTTCTTGAGTCTGACTCACCCCCATACAAGCCGAGTACTTTTGATTTGCATCTTGCTGCCGAGCGGCCTTTCGCCAGCCAGCGGGACGCTCTGTGTTATGCATCTCGCCATGCCGAAATAAACCCCGCACCCCCACACAAACAATTCAGACCAACAATTCATTTCGATTCCTGCCAGCACCAGAGTTTACTAGCTTTTCAAGACCCCGGTACTTGGAACACATATTCATCTGATGTGCATACTTAACCCTTGCACTTCATTTTAATTTATTCGTTCATCTTCAGTAGCATTTCACATTGTTAAGAAAACACTCAGAATTTTAATCTTGATTATGTAAATGTTGTTTGAAAGCACAACTGACTAAATTGTTATTGTTATTATTATTATTAATAATATTATTATTATTATTATTATATTACTATTATTATTATTAGTAGTAGTAGTATCAATAGTAGGCCTAGTAGATTTAAGATAAAAAAAAAATACAGTTTTAATGATGATGATGATAATAATAATTATGATAATAGTAATAATAAATTAGAAAATAAGTCTTTATTATTTTTATTATTATTATTATTATTATTATTATTACCGTTAGTATTTAGAAAATAAGTCTTTATTATTATTATTATTATTAGTAGTAGTAGTAGTAGTAGTATAGTAGTAGTATTTAGAAAATAAGTCTTTATTATTATTATTATTATTATTATTATTATTATTACCACCAGTAGTAAATAAGTCTAAGTAGATGTGAGATAAAAAACAATAAAGCTTTAATAATAATAATAATAAATTATAAAATAAGTTTATTTATTATTATTATTATTATTATTATTATTATTAATAGTAGTAGTAGGCCTAGTAGATTGAGATAAAAAAACAATACAGCTTTAATAATAATAATAATAATAATAATAATAATAATAATAGGCCTAGTAGATTGAGATAAAAAAACAATAATAATAAATTAGAAAATAAGTCTTAATTATTATTATTATTACCATTAGTATTTAGAAAATAAGTCTTAATTATTATTATTAATAATAATAATAATAATAATAATAATAATAATAATAGTAGTAGTAGTAGTAAGAGGTAGTAAGAGATAAAAAAATACATCTTTAATAATACATTAGAAAATAAGTCTTTATTATTATTAATATTATTATTTTTATTATTATGTGTCTGTGGGAATTTGTGCCTATTCAGTTAAAGAGTTTTTATATGGCTGGGCAGTGATTTTGGTTGATAAAACCTCAATAGATGTTCCAGTTCATACCAAGGATGTTCAGTGGAACTGAGGTCTGGGCTCTGTGCAGGCCACTTTTGCTTGTTTGAGGACCGGGGCACAGTCATGCTGGAACAGAAAAGGACCTTCCCTAAACTGTTGCTGCAAAGTTGGAAGCATGACCTATATAATTGATTTATCTCAATATGTAATGTATTAATAGGTATATTGTTCTAATAGCATTGAGATACAGTATAAATGTGAGTTGATCTAACCCCCACCTAATGCCTCCAAATATTCTAGATGATTCTGTTTGTATTTGGAGATCAGAACACGTACAAAACAAGTCAGCCACACAAAATATATGCAAATGAAATGTTTCCATCTGACGTGCAAACATAATTTCCATCTGGCGGGCCTTTAACATTTGTTATTGACTTATCACTTATCATTAGAGTGTCTTCTGTTGTAAAAACCACAGAGCTTTTAATCCTGCATGTTAATCTAATACCAGATTCATTTATGTCTCTTTAAACTCTTAAAAATGCTATTTAAAAGTTGCTCATTAAAATTTGGTTAATTTGGAATAGTGCAAAGCTATGGCTTAAGTAAGACAGGGCTATAATCATATAATATATTATCTAAAATATTTAGATATGTTAAAAATACCCCCCCCCCCCCCTTCCCCAACAATAATAAACTGATGTTATAAATGATAATTAAACATATTACACTTGCTAGCTTTTTGTAATGTTTGGGTTTGTCAGAGTTCCAATCAGTTGTGAATATGGCAGGAATATTTTAGAATGCCCCCCTCCAATCCCAGTACATTTAGTCCCCCCCCCCCCCATGTTCAATTCATGCATACATCCCACCAAATTAAACAGACTTAACAGTCGCACTGTTCTGCCCTGTATCTAAGAACAACAACACAGCAATGCTAATGCTAATGATGTGTTGCTTTGTGCTGTACTGTATTTCAGCCTTGTATTCTGCGTGTACTAAGAGTACAAACTGTCCCTAGTTTATCCATCCAGCCATCCTCTACACACTAAAACCTTCGCCTTAGAATAGCAGTAACTCCAGCTGTTCAGAAAGCAGTGTGCTGTGGAGGCAGTAAGCTAAGTGCTAACTGCTCTATTTAGCTATCAAAACTGCTCTTGATGTCATGCCTCAGGAAGCAGATCTACCTTCAATTCACGGGCCGGCTCACAAACACACGGCTATGGTGGTCCCACAACTGAATCAAGACTTAAAATAGCAGCGATTTAACACCAGTCATTGTGTGAGAGCGATATTGCTATTTACAATCGCACAAGCCTATCAAAAAGCCACAAGTCTGCCTCTGTGAGTTCTATAGCTGCATAACGGCCTTTATATTTGGAACCCACTAAGAAATGACACACTTACACTCCACTTACCATATAGAAGCACTTTGTAGTTCTACAATTACTGACTGTAGTCCATCTGTTTCTCTACATACTGTTTTAGCCTGCTTTCACCCTGTTCCTCAGTGGTCAGGACCCCCACAGGACGACTACAGAGCAGGTATTATTTAGGTGGTGGATCATTCTCAGAACTGCAGTGACACTGACATGGTGGTGGTGTGTTAGTGTGTGTTGTGCTGGTATGAGTGGATCAGACACAGCAGCGCTGCTGGAGTTTTTAAATACTGTGTCCACTCACTGTCCACTCCTACCTAGTTGGTCCACCTTGTAGATGTAAAGCAGACATCCCAAGTCCCGAGCGGCCAAGAGCGACACACACGCACGCGTATTAAATCCGTTATCTGATATACAATCTAGCGCACTGTGTAGGGAACATAAATCAGTTGTTTAATATACTGTCTAGTGCACTAAGTAAGGAACATAAATCTATGATCGAATATACAATTTAGTGCACTATGTATGGGACATAATTAATTATGTAATACACTATCTAGTGCACTATGTAAGGAACACAAATCATCATCTAGTTATACTTCGTAGTGCACTATGTAGTGAACATGAATGCGTTATCTGATACACTATCTAGTGCACTATGTAGGGAACATAAATCCATTATCTGATATACAATCTAGTGCACTGTGTAGGGAACATAAACCAATTGTCTAATATACTGTCTAGTGCACTTTGTACGAAAACATAAATTCATATCTAAAATACTATCTAGTGCACTATCCGTTATCTGATATACAATTTAGTGCACTATGTAGGGAACCTAAATCCGTTAAATAATACGCTACCTAAAGCATTATGTAGACCTTCATCAGTGATCACAGGACGCTGCCCACGGGGTGCTGTCGGCTGGATGTGTTTGGTTGGTGGACTATTTTAAGTCCAGCAGTAACAGTGAGGTGTTTAAAAACTCCAGCAGCGCTGCTGTGTCTTATCACACCACCACCATGTCAGTGTCACTGCAGTGCTGAGAATGAACAACCACCTAAATAACCTATATAACCTACTCTGTAGTGGTCCTGACCTCTGGGAGAGTCCTGACCATTAAAGAACAGCATGAAAGGGGGCTAACAAAGCATGCAGAGAAACAGATGGACTACAGTCAGTAATTGTAGAACTACAAAATGCTTCTATATGGTAAGTGGAGCTGATAAAATGGACAGTGAGTGTAGAAACAAGGAGGTGGCTGATACATAGGGTGACACTTGACAGGATGGCAGCATGGGCCAGACCATCACTAACCATCCAACTATGTCATCTAACTTCAATATATAAACAGCTACTTTTTAACAAGACAACTAACAAATACATTTATGGTCAGATAGTAGCATCAGTAGAGCTGTTTGTGGCCAGAATGTGGCGCTAGAATGTGGCGTACCTTGCATTTTGACCTCTTTTAAACAAGTTAAAATGCGTCAGCAAACCCCGTTTCAGGAAAAGTTAGCTATTCCGAGCGCTTTAATAAAAACACTAAGTCTGAGAACTCTTCAGAAGAGTAGGCGGTGTGTATGTGTACTGCGGGAGGCATCGATGGGACGCTTCCATGTACGCCGTGGCAAAATGATTAATAAACTGGCATTCGGATGTCTGACACCTTGCCAGCTTTCGCTCTCTGAAGCAAGACACATATGCCAGCGGAGCCGTTCCGCATTATTCAGGATGCTTAACTTAATCCTTTAGTAATCCCCCGGACTGAAGTGTTCCGGCACTTTCCAAAACAAATTTCTTTTCGAGCTGCCTGGATTCTGCAACCCGCCAACCACAGACAGGTTGTGTTACTTTTGAGCGCGCGTCATTAGCATGATAAAAACTTCAAACACTGGGAGGAATAATCTTCAGACGCTGATATTTCTCTGTATTTAATCCCCTCTAATGAGGCTACATTTATCAAGTGTGCTAGATCAGTGGTTCTTAAACTGTGGTACAGCTACCACTAATAGTATGCAGGTGGTACCCTAACATGTTCTAGAATGGGGGGAAAGGTCCATACAAATGAACCTTGTGGGTATACAATCACTGTCTGTGATCTATCTTTGCCACTGTGGCCTTGACCAGGAAGGAGCATCAATAATAAATAATACATGCTCACCGAGCACTTTATTAGGAACACCTATATTGTACATACATTCATTAATATTATAAAAGCTACACCTACCATACAGATGAACTTTGTGGGTATACAATTACTGACTGTGATCTATCTTTGCCACCGTGGCCTTGACCAGGAAGGAGCAGTCAATAGTAAAGAATACACGCTCACTGAGCACTTTATTAGGAACACCTATATTGTACATACAGTACATTCACTAAATATTTTAAAGGTACATCTACCATACAGATTAACTTTGTGGGTATACAATTACTGACTGTGATCTATCTTTGCCACCGTAGCCTTGACCAGGAAGGAGCAGTCAATAGTAAAGAATACACGCTCACTGAGCACTTTATTAGGAACACCTATATTGTACAGTACATACTGTGCGTAGATTCACTGATTATTTTAAAGGTACACCTACCATACAGATGAACGTTGTGGGTATACAATTACTGACTGTGATCTATCTTTGCCACCGTGGCCTTAACCAGGAAGGAGCAGTCAATAATGAAGAACACACGCTCGCTCGCTGAGCACTTTATTAGGTACACCTGTATTGTACATACAGTACGTACATTCACTAAATATTTTAAAGGTACACCTACCATACAGATTCACTTTGTGGGTATACAATTACTGACTGTGATCTATCTTTGCCACCGTGGCCTTGACCAGGAAGGAGAGGTCAATAATGAAGAATACACGCTCGCTCACTGAGCACTTTATTAGAAACACCTACAGTATATTGGACCTACATTCACTGATTACTGTAAAAGCTACACCTACCATACAGATGAACTTTGTGGGTATACAAGTACTGACTGTGATCTATCTTTGCCACCGTGGCCTTGACCAGGAAGGAGCAGTCTATAATGAAGAATACACGCTCGCTCACTGAGCACTTTATTAGGAACACCTACATGTATATTGTACATACTGTAGATTCACTGATTATTTTAAAGGTACACCTACCATACAGATGAACTTTGTGGGTATACAATTACTGACTGTGATCTATGTTCTATGCTGTGTACACTTTATCACCCATCTTTGCCCCATTTATTAATCAAAGGGGACCTGACATACGTAGGTGTAGAGTCCAGTCTAGTCTTTTATGAGTTATCACTTTCCGATCACATGATGCTGTTGGCTTTATATTATTGGCTGGAGAACTACTGTCCTCCCTAAACTGACATGTGATGATCTGGGGATGATATGGTGTCTGTGGGAATTTGTGACCTCACAAAGAGCATTTATGACGTCAGGCATTGATGTTGGACGAGAAGTTCTGGCTCACAGTCAACGTTCCAATTCATTTAGTCACGTAGCCCAGACTGTTGTGTGTTCGCGTCCGTAGGAAGACTAATCAGTGGTATTTAAGGATTTAGGTTCGATCAGGGGTGGTACTTAGTCTGCGATGTTTAAGAACCACCGAGCTAGTTTATAAAGATGACTAAACCCCATAGGGGGTCCTTAAAACCACACAACATGAAAAGAAGCTCCGCTGCCAGTGCCATATGTTCAAACGCCCATTGTGTGCTTTCCGGTTTTAAAGCTGATGAAACTAGTCCGAAAATTGTGAAACTTATTACGGTAGATTGTAAGACGATTGTAACACTTCAGTGCATAAATACTCCACGTGCAAAATAGCACAAACAAGTTCGCAGAGTTAACAGAGACCATAAACAGATCGAATAAGGTGTTAAACATTGTGGATCGTAATGAACACATTCTGTGTTCCTGTCTGGTATAACAGGAGAACGAGAACACGTTTATTCACTTTCGGTAATGTAAGACATTGTTTTTAATACCAACTTGTGATTTTATCCATATAGAAGCACTTTGTAGTTCTACAATTACTGACTGTAGTCCATATGTTTCTCTGCATGCTTTATTAGCCCCCTTTCATGCTGTTCTTCAATGGTCAGGACCCCCACAGGACCACTACAGAGCAGGTATTATTTGGGTGGTGGATCATTCTCAGTACTGCAGTGACACTGACATGGTGGTGGTGTGTTAGTGTGTGTTGTGCTGGTATGAGTGGATAAGACACAGCAATGCTGCTGGAGTTTTTACTGACTGAGTATAGTCCACCAACCAAAAATATCCAGGCAACAGCTCCCCGTGGGCAGCGTCCTGTGACCACTGATGAAGGTCTAGAAGATGACCAACTCAAACAGCAGCAATAGATGAACGATCGTCTCTGACTTTACCAACTTGGTCTAATAGAGTGGACAGTAAGTGGACACGGTATTTAAAAACTCCAGCAGCGTTGCTGTGTCTGATCCACTCATACCAGCATGACACACACTAACACGTGGTGGTGGTGTGTTAGTGTGTGTTGTGCTGGTATGAGTGGATAAGACACAGCAGTGCTGCTGGAGTGTTTAAACACTTCACTGTCACTGTTGGACTCAGAATAGTCCACCAACCAAAAATACCCAGACAACAGCGCCCCGTGGGCAGCGTCCTGTGACCACTGATGAAGGTCTAGAAGATGACCGACTCAAACAGCAGCAATAGATGAGCGATCATCTCTGACTTTACATCTACAAGGTGGACCAACTAGGTAGGAGTGGACAGTGAGTGGACACGGTATTCAAAAACTCCAGCAGCACTGCTGTGTCTGATCCACTCATACCAGCACAACACACACTAACACACCACCACCATGTCAGTGTCACTGCAGTGCTGAGAATGATCCACCACCTAAATAATACCTGCTCTGTGGGGGTCCTGTGGGGGTCCTGACCATTGAAGGAGGCTAACAAAGCATGCAGAGAAACAGATGAACTACAGTCAGTAATTGTAGAACTGTAAGTGGTAAGTGGAGCTGATAAAATGAACAGTGAGTGTAGAAACAAGGAGGGGGTTTTAATGTTATGGCTGATCAGTGTATATTAAAGACCCCACCGTTAAAGTGGTACTACTGAAGGGTTCATAAACTTTTTCCAGCAGCTGTACAGACAATCACTACCCAACCACGAACACACACTGGACACACTATTACTGGACACAGGCTGCCCAGTGAGCTCTTAAGCGCCATTAGTGCTAGCATTAAAAATCAGCTTTAAAAAGCCAAGATCAAGATCCTTCACTGTCCATCACTTATATTCCTGATGGAGCTTTTTAGCCACGCTGAGGACGCTGCAACAAGGGCACTTTCAGCTAGAACAACTATGTTGCTTAAAGTATATGGACACCTGACTATTGCGTGCATCCTTTTGGGAAGCCTGTCCACATGATGTTCCAGCAGCTTCTAATTTATGGCAGATCTATCTACAGTACAGGCCATAACCTTCTTTTGACTGGAGTTTTGGGTCCCCACTGTCTTTAATGTAGGGGAACCGGACAGTCGCCATAGTACACTATATATACACTGATCAGACATAACATTAAAACCACCTCCTTGTTTCTACACTCACTGTAGTTCTTTGTAGTTTTACAAATACTGACTGTAGTCCATCTGTTTCTCTGCATGCTCTGTTAGCCCCCTTTCATGCATGCTGTTCTTCAATGGTCAGGACACCCACAGGACCGCTGCAGAGCAGGTATTATTTGGGTGGTGGATCATTCTCAGCACTGCAGTGACACTGACATGGTGGTGGTGTGTTAGTGTGTGTTGTGCTGGTATGAGTGGATCAGACACAGCAGCGCTGCTGGAGTTTTTACATACCGTGTCCACTCACTGTCCACTCTATTAGACACTCCTACCTAGTTGGTCCACCTTGTAGATGTAAAGTCAGAGACGATCGCTCATCTATTGCTGCTGTTTGAGTTGGTCATTTTTGAGATCTTCATCAGTGGTCACAGGACACTGCCCAAGGGGGCGCTGTTGGCTGAATATTTTTGGTTGGTGGAGTATTCTCAGTCCAGCAGTGACTCCATCGGCACCGACACTGTCAGTGTCACTGCAGTGCTGAGAATGATCCACCACCTAAATAATACCTGCTCTGTGGTGGTCCTGTGGGAGTCCTTACCATTGAAGAACAGGGTGAAAGGGGGCTAACAAAGCATTCAGAGAAATAGATGGACATCAGTCAGTAATTGTAGAACTACAAAGCTGATAAAATGGACAGTGTTTGTAGAAACCAGGAGGTTGTTTTAATGTTATGGCTGATTTGAACCCGGTACTTTGGAACCAAGTTTCGGTTCACAACCCTAGTGGCATGGTGGTGCCACTGGTGAAGTAGGTGCAGTGGTGGGCAGTGGTAGCTCAGTGTTTAGGTCTACTGGATCAGTATTCAGAAGGTTGCCAAGTTCCTGTTGTTGGGAACCCTCAATTGCTCAAACTATGTTTAGTCACAATTGTAAGTCACTGAGGTCCTGAAGACATGGGTTTGATCCTTGTCACTTTTTGTGATAAGGTTTCTATGTACTAACTGCGTCTTCATTGGTTTTCTTTTATTTTTATGCATTTTTAGCGCGATTTAGCGCACTCAATCTTCGTCTTCCGCTGCTGAGAGATACCAGATTGCATCCCAGGAGAGCACGTCGCTGTACACGCCTCTTCCGACACGTGTACAGCCCTCCTCCTCTCGCCCATGCATTCTTACACAGCGTATGAAGACCCACCCACCCACACATAGTCCGGCCCCCACCCTGCAGATACGGTGGGATAATTCCTATCTAGGATACCTAGTATCTGCTGCAGGCAATGCCAATTATGCCCGCTAGACGGCGCCCAGCCGACTGGTGGCACCGAGCAGTTCATAAACTCGGTGCTGGTGTGCCACCTGGGTTTTCTTTAAATTGGGTGCTCTATGTTGACCCTAGGTATGAGTAAGTAACCATGAGTAAGTGTGTGTGTGTGTTGTCCTGTGATGAACTGGACTCCAGTCCAGGGTGTAATCCAGATTTAAACTAAGTGTTTGAAGGTAGCCCAGGACCCAATTTGATCCTAACCTTATTAAAAATAAATGAATGGATAAATTGTTGTATAAATAAATGATTAAATACGCTTGGAACATTGTGTCAAATAAAAAGAGAGGGCTGATGGGAACACAGGTTTGATCCAGGCCTTTGACACTGTCTGTGAGGAGTGTATTTTATATTGGCGTGGCAAGTCCGTTGCCATGTCTAGACTATAATCCCTCCTTATTTCTGAGCTTTCCTTGTGGCACTGGTTAGTGAAAATAAATAAATGAGGCGTTCCTAGATGTCATTTTTCTCCAACCTTATTAATGTCCAATGTGTCATGGGAGTCTGGCTGAAGGTCCCAGTCCTGCACATCTAGATGAATATTCATACCAACATGATTCTAAGGAATTGAATAGACCAGACTGCTTTTAAAAGGATTAAATGCAGCAGTTGTAAATCTGTGACTGGTTTAAATAAATAAAAAATAATAAAAGCATCTCTTTCTCAGTCTGTCTAATCTTTCTGTGTTTGAAGATGTCTGCGCTCTCTTCCCGTCGTCTCCCCGGTGATTCCGTCTCTCTGGCTTTATTGAGCATGGATGACATGACCGCGGTACTTGTCTCGATATCAAGCACTCTCTACCGTCCAATAGAAATGGACTCTCTTTATGCTTTTGAATGGCTTTATTGTCTTGTGGGTTTTTATCAGCTCTTAATGAAGCAGCTACTCACCTTGTTGTGCGTAGTGATCTAATGGAGTGTCTGCTTTCTAAAAGTGGATTTGATCCTGGTCTGTCTAGTGTAGGGAGTAGAAAGCTCTTCAGAGATGGACTGTTTGTAAGTGGGAGCTTGGGTGACTTTGGAACGGCGGGCTGGACAGCTACGTTACAGATGTTTGTCCCTTAGAAATGTTTCGAATTGTGTGTGGACCGTTAGCGCCAACGAGTGAGCGGAGTCAGCGGGGCTACAGAGTTAAGCAAAGTTAAACTTTATGCAAATGAGGATCGAAGCAATGTGGCGAGAGCTTAGCTTCCTTTCTGCCAATGTAGATGTTTTCCTATGGAAAAGAAACAGTTTAATGCCAATAGTATGTGGACACCCCTCTTAATCATCAGTACGTTTCACCCAGACCATTGGCTAGCGTAAAAAACAACCATTTAAGGAGGATCCTTTCATGTTCCAGCATGGATGTGCTCCTCTATACAAACCCAGGCCCTTTGAGACATGGTTTGATGTGCTTGGTCTGGAGTTTCTCCAGCTCCTGCACAGAGCTCTGACTTTTGGAACTACAATAGAATGCTATGTTTCCAAGTAACTAATTACTTTAAAATAGGTTCTTTGCAAGGGGTACAAGCAGCGTTCAACATTAATGAATTAAAACAGGTGTATTATGTGTTGTTCTCCACAATTTTCTCCCCTAATCTAGTCGTATCCGATTACCCTGGTTGCATTGCGCTTCACCTCTACCGATACAACCCTCCACTGCCGACTGAGGAGCTTCGCAACTGACACGCCCCCTCCGACGCGTGTGCAGTACCGACTGCCTCTTTTCACCTGCACGAGGCGCGTTCATATGCGGATCAGCCTTGTGCACGGAGAGCCTCACCCTGATCAGCGCCATCAATCAGCCAGCAGAGGTCGTAATTGCACCAGTTATGAGGAACCCTGGTCCGGCTCATCCCTGCTGGAGTTTTTAAATACTGTGTCCACTCGCTGTCCACTCTATTAGACACTCCTACCTAGTTGGTCCACCTTGTAGATGTAAAGTCAGAGACGATCGCTCATCTATTGCTGCTGTTTGTACTCATACCAGCACAACACACACTAACACACGACCACCATGTCAGTGTCACTGCAGTGCTGAGAATGATCCACCACCCAAAAATATTGAGGAACAGCATGAAAGCAGGCTAACAAAGCATGCAGTGGAACAGATGGACTACAGTCAGTAATTGTAGAACTACAAAGTGCATCTATATGGTAAGTGGAGCTAATAACATGGACAGTGTGTGTAGAAACAAGGTGCTGGTCATAATGTTATGGCTGATCAGTGTATATCCGAGACATAGGTAGTGACAGTGATGGAAGAATCCAGAACAGGTGTGAGCAGCACTGCAGCCTCCGTTTTGCCCCTTTAATTACACGGGAGCAGAAACACGAGGGGGAAATTCACCTGATCGCCCTACAGCCCGCCAGCCAATCTAGCAGTCATGTAAATTAGCATATAAATTGGGCAGAAAATTGAAAAGTGCAGTACGACGTTTAGCCTCCAAAACTGCAATATTGCTCAGAGCCTCATTTGGGAGCGCGCCAAAAGCGACGGGTGCAGCAGGAAAGGACACATTATCCAATAAGAATGTCTTTATGATAAGATAAATACAGTGTGTGTGCATGGCTCAGCAGCTCTCTGTGTGTGTGTGTGTGTGTGTAAGAACTAATCTATATGAACAAAAGTATTGGGACACCATACTGGGTTTAATGCTGGGGCCATACGGCGAGTCTCGTATACAAAACTAACTGCAGAACGTCCGAACGCACATGTATAAACCGGGCGCTGCATTCTGATTGGCTGAGCTGACTGTCACTCACATATCGCCGCTACAATATTGTAATATAATAATAACGACCTGGCAAGTGCAGCCAATGGGGGGGTTGAGTTCATGTCGTGGGGGCCCCCCAGCCCAACCCCCCCCATTCATGGGCCCTAACCCCTCTGCCCCCTCGGTAATACGCCCCTGGGGACACCGCTTCTAATTTTTGAATTCATGCATTTTAGCATTTTAACAATCACTAACAGGTGTAATAAATACATTATATAAAATAAGTCATATGCGTCCAACTTTGCAGCTTTGCAGCACAGTTTAGGGAAGGTCCTTTCCTGTTCCAGCATCAGTATTCTATAAAGGCATGAAGAAACCGACACATCAGCTCCAACCGAACAGCTCTCGAATGAACTGGAACATAAATTGAAGTTTTCTTGATTAACATCAGTGCCCAGCCATGCAAATGCTCATTTGAATGAATGGGCACAAATTCCCACAGACACTTTAAAGCCTTGTGAGAAACCTTCTAAGAAGCTAAAAAGATCACATAGAGGTCACTTCTTCGAATATCCCAGTTTGTTTGGAAACTGGGGTCAGAGTGCAGGGTCAGCCATTGTATGGCACCCCTGGAGCCGAGAGGGTTAAGGGCCTCGCTCAAGGACCCAACAGTGGCTGCAAGGCAGAGCTGGGATTCGAACTCTCAACCTTTCAATTGATAGCCCAAAGCTATATATATATATATATATATATTTGATATATTTCATATATGGGTGATTCTTCAATTGCGGGCTCTTTTGACCATCTTAACTTTTGAAAAATAAAATTAGGAATAATTTACTTTTAATTATGTCAAGATAATGCTAGAGCAAAGACTTAATGATGGCTACAATTGAGCTTATATAGAATTTAAATTTTTCACATTTATTTGCGAAGTGGCATAGCAAAATATCATTATGTGTTGGTAATGACGTGTTGCGGTAATGAAAATTTTTACTTTTTTTAAGAAAAAAACTAGCTAGGCCATGGATTTGCTAAAGCTAGTCAACAGCTAGTACAAGATGCACTTTAAATACATATAAATAATGTGTAATTTTTTTTTTTTTGGTAAAGTACTGCCATACTGATGTAAATGGTAATGACGCTGAATAAATATACTCTATGATCAGGAGGAATACATGATTAAATTACTCACATTTCCAGACATTAAAATGTTAATCTTCTCTCATGGCTGGCATGTGCTTCCTTGCGAGTCTTTGTTTCCATGGTTACAACATGAACAAGTGTTACCTTCAAATGATTCCCTACAGAAACCATACACTGTTGCGGTAATGACGATAATGCTGGGGACAGTAATATATTGCTCAAAAATATGCATAGGTTGAAAATTTTTTTTTAATTTTGTTTCTTTTTCAGTTATTATAAAACTCATATTGTGATTTTTATAATGAATTGATCACTTTTTAGCATTTTATTAGAGCAGAGAAGTTTTAAAGTCTGGGTTGGGGACAAGGCCAAAATAGCAAAATACTGATGTTTAAATCATCATAAAAAATGAAAATCATAATTATTTTGGTATGTAATATTTTTTAGTGATGCAATGAATGATCTTTTTAATACCTAAAATATTTGTTTTGTAATAAAGTATTTTTAACACAAATTTATAACTTAGGGACGTAAAAGTTCCCCCAACTGAAGAATCACCCATATATATATATATATATATATATATATATATATATATATATATATATATATATATAATCGCCACTGGCACCATGGCAATGTGTATAAAGTAGGGTGTTAATATATATATATATATATATCAATCAAATGTTGGCATGTTGGCGACTCCTGACTTACATGCACTACTACAACGATTACGCTTACTAAGCTAACACAATTAGCCTCAGGCCATTCAAACCAGTGAAAAAGAAAGAAAAATTGTGCCGCACTGAATGCTGGGATTGCCTTTACTGCTAAAGAAGCATCGGATGCTCCCTCATTATTCAGTCGGATTATAGTTTCGAAATAAGGCAACTTAGTAGGCAACATTGTAAGGTATCTAAGCACCCTTTGGTTCATTCCAGAAATTAACGTCTCGGGCTAGGCTACTTGGTTCTAATGACATTTTAAATGTTACAGGGCATTTTAGCATGACAATACCTTCAAACCAGGTCCATAGAGAAATGCTTGAACAAGGTTGGTGTCAAAGAACTGACTTCAAACCCGTATAACATGCTTGTACCAGACTGGTAGGCCAAAAGTTAGCCAGGCTACGCTAAAACTCTCGTAGCTGAATTGACATGAATCCCCGAAGTCATATTTCAAAACAAGATACATTTCAGATTGATAGACGTACGATTAATAGACAGAGGAGGAGACAGAGCGATCTGGCACGGTTAAAGATAATTTAAGTGCTGTGATTCATCCGAGCACGCAGAAACACTCGGCTGGAACGTGGGAGATCGGTCGAGATGTTCATGGCACACAATAAATCATTTAGTGATTTTTAGAGGCCTCATTTACATATTGCAGCTCTCTGCAATATCAGCATTACACCATAAAGATTAAAGAAGTGGTTCGGCGAAAAATCTCATTTACACAATTTTCCACTTACTGCAATTGAGGTCGATCAGCTGAGACATGTTCGGTGTCTGACATTTGCCTTTTCATTTTCGCACTGAAGGCTAATCCTGCTAATAAGTGATGAAGTCTCGCTGAGTGAAATCGTTTTTTCCCCAAAAAAGAGGACACTTGGCAGGATGGCAGCATGGGCCAGACGGACACCTGCAGTTGGGGTTGATTTGGCAAAGTAATTTAACGTAATCGGTGGCACCATGGCAATGTGTATAAAGTAGGGTGTTAAATATTTGACAAATCATCAATAACCATCCAACTATGTTACTGAACTTATTTTTTTACTGATATTCGATCAGCCATAACATTAAAACCACCTCCTACTGACTGTAGTCCATGTGTTTCTCTGCATGCTCTGTTAGCCCCCTTTCATGCTGTTCTTCAATGGTCAGGACCCCCACAGGACCCCCACAGAGCAGGTATTATTTAGGTGGTGGATCATTCTCAGCACTGCAGTGACACTGACGTGGTGGTGGTGGTGTGTTAGTGTGTGTCGTGCTGGTATGAGTGGATCAGACACAGCAGCGCTGCTGGAGTTTTTGAATACCGTGTCCACTCACTGTCCACTCCTACCTAGTTGGTCCACCTTGTAGACGTAAAGTCAGAGACGATCGCTCATCTATTGCTGCTGTTTGAGTCGGTCGTCTTCTAGACCTTCATCAGTGGTCACAGGACGCTGCCCACGGGGTGCTGTTGTCTGGATGTTTTTGGTTGGTGGAGTATTCTCAGTCCAGCACTGACAGTGAGGTGTTTAAAAACTCAGCATTGCTGTGTCTGATCCAATCATACCAGCACAACACACACTAACACACCACCACCATGTCAGTGTCACTGCAGTGCTGAGAATGACCCACCACCTAAATAATACCTGCTCTGTAGTGGTCCTGGGAGAGTCCTGACCATTGAAAAACAGCATGAAAGGGGGCTAACAAAGCATGCAGAGAGACTGATGGACTACAGTCAGTAATTGTAGAACTACAAAGTGCTCCTATATGGTAAGTGGAGCTGATAAAATGGACAGTGTAGAAACAAGGAGGTGGTTTTAATGTTATGGCTGATCAGTGTATATTAAACGAACACATCTATTAAAGGAAAAGTGTAGCTTAAACAAATTGGAATTTTTAGTGCAGTAATATAAAATATGCACCATGTAAAAATGTGTTCTCGATTGGTTTATGAGCAGAGTAAATTTTGCGTGACTCACAGTTTGTTCGTTCTGCTGCTTATTGTGAGGATAATAACCTTGACGGTCATTTTGCGTTTTTTTACTAAAAATGAAGATTTTTTTATACACACATACACACACACACACACACACACACACACACACAGGCTGACGAGATTAACAGATTGTGCTGTCGGCGTAGTATGACACACTAGATACAGAAAGAGAGAGAGACACAATAATAAGAAAGTAAGAGAGACAGCAAATGGCATTGCAGTAAAATTGTAGTTAAAAATAATATTATTACTCATTCATTTTTATTTCTTTTTAGTTTGGTTGTTTTCTATCCAACATTTGTTCAAAATTAAGATTCTATAGAAGTGACAACCTATATAACCTAGCCTGGGATCTCGAATACATCGTATCGAGTCTCAGCTCTGCCTGCCGGCTGGGCTGAGCGGCCACATGAACAACGATTGGCCTGTTGTTCAGATAGGGGTGGGATTAAGCCGGATGAGGTCTCTCTCAACCTGCAATTACGACCTCTGCTGGCTGATTTTCTTTATGCATTTTCTCCCCTTTTTAGCACGTCCAATTGCCCCATTGCATTATGCTTCCTCTCCACCAATGCCGATTTCTGCTCTGATCGAGGAGAACGAAGCTAAGTGCAGTGCAGCCTAGCTGCGTGTATGGAGAGACACACCCTGACAGCACTCTTTTCTCATCTCTGTGCAGGCGCCATCAATCAGCCAGCAGAGGTCATAATTGAAGCAGTCATGAGAGAGAGAGAGACCCCATCCGGCTTAGTCCCGCCCATATGAACAACAGGCCAATCGTTGTTCATGTGGCCGCTCAGCCTCCGCTGGCAAGACAGAGCTGAGATTCGATACGATGTATTTGAGATCCCAGCTCTGGTTCCAGTGTGTGTTTTTACCGCTGCGCCACCTGAGCGGCTTCTGCTGGCTGATTGATGGAGCCTGCACAGAGATGGGAAAAGAGTGCTGTCAGGGTGTGTCTCTCATACACAGTGCTGAGCTGCACTGCAGTTGTCAAAGTGTAGGTGACAAGATGCATACGGCTGCTGCCCACGTGTCGGAGGGGGCGTGGGTTAGCTTCGTTCTCCTCGATCAGAGCGGGGATCGGCATTGGTGGAGAGGAAGCATGACGTGATCGGGCAATTGAATGCGCTAAAAGAGAAAATGCATAAAACATATATAACTCTTTCTAATAATACCAAAATAATGTACTGGTACCTTACTGCCATGAGCCAGCAGTGCTGAAAAAAACATAGACTGCTCAGTAAATCCTGACCAGCACAAGCGATGTTTTCTTTTATTTGATTGATGGGTAAAACACCCATCAAACAACACAAATTTGGCCACAGTGGTAGCCTAGTGGGTAGAGCTTTGGGCTCAATCAAAAGGTTGAGAGTTCTGCCATGCAGCCACTGTTGGGCTCTTGAGCAAGGCCCTTAACCCTCTCTGCTCTATGGGCGCCGTACAATGGCTGACCCTGCCCTGTCCCTGGAAAAAATGACGTCTTGAAGGCAGCATGTTGCTCTAAAATCTCAATGTACTTTTCTGCATTAATGCTGCCATCACAGAAGTGTAAATTACCTTCACCAAGGGCACTGACACACCCACATACCGTGACAGACCCTGGCTTTAGGACTTGTCGCTGATAACAGTCTGGAATGCTGATTCATCTGACCACAATACACGTTTCCACTGTGTGATGGTCCATCCTAGATGCCTCCGAGCCCAGAGAAGTTGACACCGCTTCTGGACATGATTCTTTTTTGCACAGTAAAGTTTTAAGTGGTATTTGTGCATGTAACTCTGTATTGTAGTACTTGACAAAGGTTTGCCAGAGTAATCCCTCACCCATGTGGTTATATCAGATATTGTTGAGTGGTGGTTCTTGATGCAGTGCCGTCTGAAGGACCAAAGATCATGGGCGTTCAGGTTAAACTTGTGACTAATGATATTATGCACTGTAGAGGGAGAAATATGCAAATCCCTTCCAATCTTTCTTTGAGGTTCATTGTTTTAAAACATTTCAATCATTTTCTCACACATTTGTTGACAAACTGGAGATCCTCTGATCATCTTTGCTCATCAAAGACCGAGGAGGGTAATAAGTGTTGAGGCTCTCTGCAAAAATTATCAACACCCAGCCCATCAGCATCTCACATGTACAAGCCTGCAAGGGTGTCGTACAACCAGCAAAGGTCCCGAAAGTCAATAGGGTAAATCCGAATCAGGTCTATGCAAAAAGGGAGGAAAAATACAAGTTTAATTTGCACGCTGTCTGAGAACATAGCCTTAATACAGTATGTTGGCTATATTGTACATATTTATATAATGTAATTATGATCGTTTCAGAACGGATCAGCATGAGTAACTGCTGTAATACAGAACCTCCACTGAATTAATGTTTTAATCTAAAACATCCTGTTCTTTTTGGCTTTATTACTGTTATTATTATAATAATATATGATGTTAATTTGTAATCTTGACTTTACACACACATCATGGACTTTCTCATCAGTACAGAGTCATTTAAAGCTACACCCAGTCTCTTTAAACATGTTATTATCTTGCTTTCTGGGCGGATGTGATTGCGATGCCTGTTATTTTACAGTTATACTGTATATTCATCACTTGCATATGAAACACAAGGATAAACCATTATACAGCATTGGAAAACCACTAGTGTTTTGTTAGTTAATATACTCCAGGGCACATTTACCTTTCAAATATACACAAATTAGGAACTCTACTTATAAATATGAACTAAACATGTTTACACTGGATTCAGAAAGTATTCAGACCCCTTGACTTTTTGTTCACTTTATTGTGCTGTGGATTTAATTTTAAATGTGTGCATATTAACGCATTAATCTACACTCAGTCACCCCAAGTGAAGTAAAAACATGTTTTGAGTTGTCTTTAAAAACACAAAAAGAACACACACATTTATATTCATTCTATTTTGAACTGTCTGTGGATGTCTACAATCAAATTGTAACAAGGCAAAGATCTGGGCAAGGATATAAAACAATATTTAAGGCTTTGGGTGTTTTAGAGTTGGCCATATGGCCGAATTAGGCATATGGGTAAAAGGACCTTGATCATGAAGGAGCAGGGAGCTCCAAAGGTCCTCTGCTGATATAGGAGAACCTAAGCCATCTCTGTAGTACTCCATAGATCAGGCAATTATGACAGAGTGACAGGACAGAAACTACTATTGGGTGAAAGGCATACGACAGCATACTTGAAGTCTGCTAAACAACATATAAAGAAAATGAGATGAAAGCTAAACGGTGACAGAACAGTAGGCACGTATCTGGAAAAATAAAGGTACGGCACATGACTTTGCAAATATAATTTACTTAATAATAGTAATAATAATAATAATAATAATACAATCTATCTATTTCATCTAATCTATTTCTATATCGTGATCTACATTATTGATTTGGCACAGTTTTTATTTATACGGGCTTGGGACCAGCACTACAATGCACTGGTTTATGCATCCTGGCGACTAGGTACCTATAGGACATTTCAGTGTCTACAATTAGTCTGGCTGCATGTTTTTGGACTGTGGGAGGATAAAAAAAAACCAGGAGGAAACCTACACAGACATGCAAACTCCACCTGGGGATCGAACCCAGGACCTTCTTGCTCTGAGGCAACGGTGCCACCCATATTATTTTATTTACTACCGCCCAATAATAATAATACAGTGGTCCTGGAACAGACATCAAGTTTTAAAGGCGCTGAGTTTCAAGGTGTTTTTCCCCTTAAGGATGTATGGGGAAACTGTTAATGCGTTCCATGGTCCCGTGAAACTGCACATATTTTAGGCTGTCAATTATGCCAATCATGCTCGCTAGATGGCGCCCAGCCGACCGGTGTCAACGCCGAGTTTCGAACCGAGGAGTTCAGAATCCACAGACGGGCGCCACCTACGCACCAAAAACGTTGAGTTTAAGGAGACAAATTTCTATGAAGTGCGTCGAGTATCGAAGATTTCAAATTTAGGGAATGTTGAGTTACAAGGTACTGCTGTAATAATAAGCTAGTACAGTGTTTCCCAACCTTTTTGAGCCACGGCACATATTTCACATTAGAAAAATCACAAGGCACACCACCAAACAAAAATGTCACTAAAAGTATATTTATTGTTAAGTTGTACTGCCCTCTAGTGGAAGAGAATGGCTTAGAGTACCAATTAGGTGAAATTGGATAATCTTCCACGGCACACCTGATGCTTTCTCACGGCACACTTATGTGCCGCGGCACAGTGGTTGGGAAACACTGAGCTAGTACATAGTGCAAGCAAACTAAGACTGGAGTAGCAGCTTAGCTTTCGACATGACAATGACCCAAAGCATGAAGCCAAAACAACACTGGAGTGGCTTTGAAACAAGTCATGAACTGACGTCATGAAGAATGGGATAAACTGCCCAAATCCAGATGTACAAAGCTTGTAGAGAGGAAGAAGATTTGCAGCTGTACTAAGCTTCCATAAAGCTTCTACAAAGCTCAATGTCCTTGATTTTAAATGGATCAGTTAGAATTAGAATTGTGATATCTTACACCAGCGCACTATTAAAAGCCACTGAGCTCTGCGGTGCAACACTTCCTGACACACTACACACTGAGTCCAATGTTTGTCTACGGTGATTACATGGCTGTGTGCTTGATTTATGCACATCTGTTTAATGTGGCTAAAACCGCTGAATCCACCAATTGGAACCAGCAGCCGTTTAATACGTTCCAAATTCTTCCTGCATCGACTGGCTGAGATTGTAGTTGTATTAATTCTACAGGCTGATATTGTTCATATCCCAAATTAAAATACAGTCTAGAAAATTCCTGGCCATTTCTCACATCAGACGATCGCTATGCCGACTGCAGTGAGCGCTCTGACCTAAGTCAGCGCACATATTGTCGTATTTATTGAATATGGCGGTTAGGAATGGATCCGTTTGGCCGCAGCTAATGAAGTAATTGGCGCTGATTCCCTCCATTTGAGTTTCTTATCTCAGGGGGCTTGTTCTGAGCTAATGAGTGAAGGTTGGCACTGTTTGGATGGGCATCGGAAGTGCGCGAGGCTGAGAAAACGAACTCAGCATGTCGATATTTGCGTCGGAGTGAAATATAATTAACGTGAAATGGTGATGCGCCTTGTTTGCGCCTCGGGTCGCGATAGGAAGGGCTCTCGGGAGAGGCAGATGAGTCATGGATTGGCTGAGGAATAAAATTTTAGGGCTTTTGTGTGCGTGCCTGTGTGTGTGTGTGTGCGTGCCTGTGTGTGAGAGAAAGACTAAGACTGATAAACTAGAGAAAGTAGTGCTTTGTATATATATATATATATATATTTTTTTTTTTTTTTTTTTTTTTTTTTTTGTACCATTGAGTGTAGCAGGTGCAGCAGTGTTGTTGACTCATTAACTCTAAACTAAACAGTATTTAAAAATCCCAACAACACTAATGCACCAAATACACTCATACCATTGCTGTTCTTAGAATCGTCCACCATCTAGACATCATCTGATCACTGGAGGTCCTTTTTGATTGATAAACGGGGTACCTACCTCAGATATATTTTATATATACTTTAATATTATTTATTTCTAAATGTATACTAATATATTTGTATATCTTCTTATATATATATATTACAGCTGCTATTAATATTTTTAGTTGAAATCTATGCCATACTGACAGATGCATCTATCTATCTATCTATCTATCTATCTATCTATCTATCTATCTATCTATCTATCTATCTATCTATCTATCTATCTATCTATCTATCTATCTGACTGTATATCTGTTTATCTGTCTGTCTGTCTGTCTGTCTAGCTATCTATCTGTGTGTCTGTCTATATGTCTGTCTGCCTATCTATATATCTATCTTTCTGTCTGTATATCTATCTATCTATGTAACTGTCTATCTATCTATCTGTCTGTCTTTCTTTCTTTATTTCTGTCTGCCCTTATGTCTATCTATCTGTATTTCTGTCTGATCTATCTGTCTTTACCATTATATATTTATATTATGTCTATTTGTCTGTCTGTCCGTCTGTCCGACCATCTTTCTATTATCTATCTGTTTAATGACCATCCTCCCCTTGTTAGATTTTGGTGATGTTATATACAGGTCAGCTCGAAAAAGTGATCTTCTGAAACTTGACGTACTTTATCACTCTGCCATTCGGTTTGCGATAAATGCTCCATATAAAACACATCACTGTACCCTTTATTCTACTGTAAACTTTACACACTAGTCGTGCTATTCATTGGTTTACGCTCATATACAAAACCCTGCTTGGTTTGTCTCCTCCCTGTTTGTGTCATTTATTGCAAACCTCATCTTCAGTTTATTATACTCGCGCTGCTCATCGTATTTCACTGAAGGTTCCTAAAACGAACACCATTTTTGGTCAGTCATCATTTCAAGTGGCTGCAGCCATAGACTGGAACAAACTGCAAGAAACTCTATAGCTGGATACATTTATTTCTAAGACAACTTTTAAAAAACAAATTACAGATATCTTAAGAGATACATGCAGCTGTATGACAAATTGATTTTTCTTTTATACTATTGCTGGATGATTCGACTATGTGTTATTGTATTGTGATCATCGTTGTTTGTTTTTAGTGTCTTATGTAAATTTGTTCGTATGATTGTTCCTCAAGAGGCTTTGCCTTTTGCCAGGCCGCCATTGTAAATAAGAAGCAGTTCTTAATGACTTGCCTGGTTAAATAAAGGTTAAATAAATAAAGGTTAAATAAAAAATTTATCCATCTGTCTGTCTATCTGTCTATCATACACACTTTAAACTCAGCGGCTAAACACTTTGCCAGTTGTGTGACTTTTTTAAGTAAATCTTAGTAAAAGTACACTGCAAAAAATGTGGAGTAAGATTTACTTAAAAATACTTTTAAAAAGTTTTTCCACGTACAAACTGCTAGTAAATTTAACAGACCATATATTCAAGTAAAAGTTACTAACAATTCTATCTGGATTTTACTAGAAATTCAGTAAAAGTTACTTTGCTACACACTGCTTCAAGTATATTTTAATAGCTGTATCTTAGTAGATTTTACTTAAACATTGCAGCACTAAAAGCATTAAAACATGGCTTCTAAAATGTTATATTATATATATTATATATTATTAAAATGCTATATTGCCAAATACTTTTACATTATTCAATTCAACATCATTGATTACTATACACAAAAGTAAAAACTGTAAATGGAAAACAAACTATAAAAGTGGCACAGTAAGGACAAAATAAATGATATCAATCTTTCAAACATTTTTCTGAAAACTTGCAGTAAAAAATAAAAAATAAATGCAAGTAAAAGTGCAAGAGAAACACAGGTGGACTGTAGTTCTCCTCCTGAACTCATCTTTCACCTAAGACAAAGATTAAAAAAATAACATAAGTTAGTAATTATAAAGTTTATGTACACCTCTGCATGTTATGTTACATATTATAATTCAATTTTACTTTCTCAAGGTTTGCTCACAGGTCGCCTAATAATGCACATTTGTATTTGAAAGACCCGGGACTACATCCTCATACAGATTTATTTTTAAGTAGGAAAATGGGCTTTCATAATCATGAGACAAAAGAACTATTTTAGAACCAACGTTATAAGCCCACATACATGAAACGGAACAAATTATCACGATTAATATAACTACTGTACATAACATTAATTCTGCCATGCTAACAGACGCTAATTTGAAGTAAATAGTGTAGAAAGTTAAACGTTTTAAATATTTATAATATTAACTGGCACGGTAATATAATTTCTTAAAAAATTACAACTTACCACAAAACAGTCCCCTTTGGCCAAAGTATGTCCTCAACAACCGAAGACTTGAGAAGATTCAAAAATCAGCAGCTCGTTTTGCTCGTTTTGCGTGTGTAAAACATGTCCGAACTTGCCAGGCAATGCGCATGCGTGGAACATATAGTAACGTTTACTAGAAGTTTTCAGTTTTGCTTTGCTTCAATCCAAGAAATAAAAAACATAGTTAATTTTACTTGGTATTTAGAATAAAATGTACTAATGTATTTGATGACAAATAGTTACAAAGAAACACTGTGTAACACTAAATTATATGTGACATTCTTAAGTAGCAAGACTATACTAGAATATTCTTGTATAAAGTACTTTAAAAATCTTCACTGTTTACTAAGTCAAAAAATCATTTTTTGCAGTGTATATCAAGTAATAGTGGCTTAATACTTTACAAAATTAAATGAATTTATAAATGTAATTGATAAAAGAGGAACTTTAATATTTAGTTTGACCGTAGTATTTAAAAAATGCAATATTTAATTTCACACTTTTAAAGATAAAAATAAAAAATATATATAAAAGACAAGGCTAGTAGCTTTAATGTTCCTCCCTTTCTTGTATTTCTCTTTTCTTCTTCCAATAAATATTTCTCTATTCCTTTCTTTCTTCTCTTGCTCTCTCAGCAACTTCTCTTTGCTCTTTTGCTCTCTCTAATTCCCTCTCTTTTGCCAATCTTCCATCTCAAACATCCCCCCCCTCCCCGCCCCCATCTAGTCGCTCTTTCTTTTTTTTTTCTATCTCTATCTCTGTTTTCGTCCGTTTTTCGTTCGTCCTCTCTCTCTTGGCTCTGCTGAACATCGCTTACAGTTTCCACGGCAACAGAGGCGCAAGGGCAGAATCAGCAGTCAGAGGCGTGCGGTTGTATCGAACAGTTTTACAGCTTTCTTTGTCATAAACCTTTCTTTATGTGAATGTGTGAGTGGGGTTCGTGTTTTGCTCTGTGGGATTTGCCTTGGACTTAAATGTTTAAGTAAATTAATGTTTACAAATGCGTCTGGGCAAAACTGTTAACGTAACAGTTGGTTATTAACTAGTTTTTATGGTTTAATGTTTAGGAGCATCTCTACATATTTCCTCTGATTGTTTATCAGTATTTAAATTGGAAACATTAAGACGTCCTTATTCCATCCCTTTATAGAAAATCATTATATAAACCATCACGTTTACATGTAGCCTCCTCCCTTGGCTTTCCTGTCAAGCGTTGTCATCAATATGCCAATGGTACACATCACATGCTCATTGTGTTTCTGTAATGCCATCCCTTGTTTGTTCCTGTTCACACCTTTCCTTTATTATATTATTCAGTAGATCTCCTGCTTTCTGATTGGTTCCTGCGTCCTTGATTCCCACGATTACCCAGTCTACCTGTGATCTAACCTTTGCAAGGAATCAGGACAATGATTTCTAAACTAGGCAAAATGAAAGCCGCGTTTGTGACTCACGAGAGGCAATAAATAACGTTGGCTGTGTCCCAAATCACATACAACTGTACTAAATATATAAGTATATTAGTGTTCTGCCAAAGGTGTGAACCCTAAATAGTACACAACATTCAATTTAAACACGTTAGAAATGACCACATTTATTAATATTAAAATTAATATTTATTTAACATTTTTAGCATTTAGTAGACACCTTTATCCAAAGCGACTTACAGTACTGGGACAGTATAGAGTCTGAGCAATTGAGGGTTAAGATCCTTGCTCAAGGACCCAACAGCAGCAACCTGGCAGTGGTGGGGATTTGAACCGTGACCTTTTGATTACTAGTCCAGTACTTTAACCATTTTAAGCATTTAGCAGATGCTTTTATCCAAAGCGACTTACAGTACTGGGACAGTATACAGTCTGAGCATTTGAGGGTTAAGGGACTTGCTCAAGGGCCCAACAGCGGCAAACTGGGCTTGAACCAGCGACCTTTTGATTACTAGTCCAGTACTTTAACCATTTCAGCATTTAGCAGACACCTTTATCCAAAACGACTTACAGTACTGTGACAGTATAGAGTCTGAGCAATTGAGGGTTAAAGGACTTGCTCAAGGGCCCAACAGCAGGAACTTGGCAGTGGTGGGGCTTGAACCAGTGACCTTTTGATTACTAGTCCAGTACCTTAACCACTAGGCTATCACTGCCCCTCTATTTAACAATAGCAACAGTGGTAGCCTGGTGGGTAGAGCTTTGGGCTATCAACTGAAAGGTTGAGAGTTTGAATCCCAGCTCTGCCCTGCAGCCACTGTTGGATCCTTGAGCAAGGCCCTTGACCCTCTCTGCTCCAGGGGCGCCATACAATAACAACTTCCAAAGAAGCTGGGATATGCGAAGAAAAAATTTCATTGTACTGTACGTCTGTATATGTATATAAGATAAATAAAGGCATTCATTCATTCATTCATTCATTATTTTTAAATATATTTAAATGAAGTAAGTACAAACAAAAAGCTTTATTGATTAGAATTTGAGGACTCTAATACAGTACCATGACCCTCTGACCCAGCCTAGTTTACTGTGTCCTCACCTAAACTACTGCAAAAGACGATAGTTCAGCCTTAGAAATGCCACCACCAAACAGCACAGAGAGAGTTCTTACATAACTAAACTAATCAGCTCATTACTTAAACAAAATGCAAATCCTCTTCACAAATAATCGCATCATCATACAAGCTCCGTGTACACTACAGTGAAAGTAAAAAGCCGTGACGGTTCCCCTCTGCTCCGATATCATAAGTCTTTAGTTGGATTGAAGTAAAACTCAGATCCAGATGTAGCTGATCACATTGCTGCAAATTGGATAAGTATCGTCTTTGACAAATCCCATTTCTGCAAATTGGGTACGTATGTGAAAGAGGCCCTGATCGAAATGTCAGATTGGGTGTGATTTCTGCTGATCACACTGTAATGAAAAAAGGTGGATAAAAAAATCATTACAGCAAGTACAAAACCTCGTATACAGTGACCCTACATAGCAGCTACTACAAATGACAAACTACAAATTTTATCAGCTCCACTTACCATTTAGAAGCACTTTGTAGTTCTACAATTACTGACTGTACTCCATCTGTTTCTCTGCATGCTTTGTTAGCCCCCTTTTACCCTGTTCTTCAATGGTCAGGACTCTCCCAGGACCACCACAAAGCAGGTATTATTTAGGTGCTGGATCATTCTCAGCACTGCAGTGACACTGACATGGTGGTGGTGTGTTAGTGTGTGTTGTGCTGGTATGAGTTTTTAAATACCGTGTCCACTCACTGTCCACTCTATTAGACACTCCTACCTACTTGGTCCACCTTGTAAATGTAAAGTCAGAGACAATTGCTCATTTATTGCTGCTGTTTGAGTTGGTCATCTTCTAGACCTTCATCAGTGGCTGGATATTTTCGGTTGGTGGAGTATTCTCAGTCCAGCTGTGACAGTGTTGTGTTAAAAAAAACTCCAGCAGCGCTGCTGTGTCTGATCCACTCATACCAGCACAACACACACTAACACACCACCACCATGTCAGTGTCACTGCAGTGCTAAGAATGATCCAGCACCTAAATAATACCTGCTCTGTAGTGGTCCTGTGGGGGTCCTGACCATTAAAGAACAGCATGAAAGGGGGCTAACAGAGCATGCAGGGAAACAGATGGACTACAGTCAGTAATTGTAGAACTACAAAGTGCTTATATATGGTAAGTGGAGCTGATAAAATGGACAGTGAGTGTAGAAACAAGGAGGTGGTTTTAATGTTATGGTTGATCGGTGTGCTGAGCCTTGATCCGGCTAAGCACAATTTCTCAAGAAGTAACATTTTTAAAGTAGCCTGCTTAACACTTATGATCCCATCATATATAAAGTACCTGTCACATCCTGATTGGACATCGACAGTGTGTTTGCTGTGTGGACGAAACTGTACATGGTCAGCGACTCTGTGGGTCAGACTATGAGCAGTAAGTAAGCAGTCTTGACATATACTGCAATCCAACATGAACAACCCACACACACACACACCCACACACACACACACACACCCTCAAGGCAGATCCTTACTGAACCAGCTTGAACATTTTCATCCTATTCTGACAGCGCATGGCCGTATCTCCGGGCTTTTGACTGCAAACTCATTTACAACTGCAGGGCTTCAATGCGAAGGACAGGAACAGGATGTGCTGAGGAAAAATAATGCAATATCTTCTAACACTTGTGCAGTACATTTATATTCTAGTGCTGCACCTGATACTACCAGCTAGCCTAAGTTCTGTAAGAAGGCAGAAAACTGTTTTACTGAGGAAATTAGGAACCCCTTCTGATTGGTTATGCACTATGTGCAGTATGTGAGAAGCAATAAAGTATACTGTAGACGGCATCATTTCTCAATATACATGATGTTAGGTCTTACTCTACATTCAGACAGCGATTTTTCATATATTGTCGCCTTAATCGCTGATCGCTCATTGCCCTGTGTTCACACTAAGAGGGTCATCATCACCTGTGGACACTTGGTTGCCATTGTTTAACTGACACCAAGCAAAAAAAAAAAAAAAAATTAAAAGAAAATACATTTTTTAATTATTTCAATTTTTTCTGTCTTTTAATTGTTTACTTCTGAATGTCATTAATTTTATTTAATTTTAAAACTGTCATTTTTTTTGTTTTAAATAAATAATTTCTTCATGTTAAACAAATAATAATAATTATTATTATTAATAATAATAAATACATTTTATTTATTAGTAATAATTATTATTATTATTGTTATTAGTAAATTATTTATTATTAATAATTTGTTATTCTTATTCTTACTATTGTTATTCTTATTATTATTATTGTTAATGTACTATTTATTATTATTATTATTAATTTAATAATAGTAATAAATATTGTTATTATTATTAGTAGTAAATTATTATTTGTTATTATTATTGTAATTATTATTATTATTATTATGTTTGTTAATTTACTAATTATTATTATTATTATTATCATTGTTGATGTTATTAGTAAATGATTATTATTATTATTTAGTAATAATTTAATAATAACAATAACATTTATTGTTATTATTAGTAGTAGTAAATTTTTATTTGTTATTATTATTATGTTTGTTATTATTAATATTGTTATTATTGATGTTATTAGTAAATTATTATTATTATAATTATTTAATAATTTGATAATAATAATAACTGTTTTTATTATTAGTAGTAAGTTATTATTTCTTCTTAATATTATTGTTATTATTATTTTTAATATTATTAGTAGTAGTAGTCAATTTTTATTTGTTATTATTATTATTAATTTACTAATTATTATTATTTCTTATTTTAATAATAATAATAATAATAATAACAATAATAATAATAACAATAATAATTAGAAAGCTAAAGATCAAACCGGACATCCTTTTTAATTGCAGCATTGCAGTGGACCCAAAGCTTTTTCTAAACATGCAACTGTGCAACTGGACTGGTAATGTTTATTTTTATACTCAATTGCGCGTTGTTCTTGTGGATATATAAAATCATCAAGGAGGAAATAAATTTGTCATTAATCATCAGTTTTTAAGAGTAAACCCAGTTCAGGCATATCGCTAATATATTAAAGCTTTAACCCCGTTACCCTACATTATAGCTCATAAGTGTGTATGAATGATACAGTGTAAGCTGTAGACAATCTGTCATTAGAGTTGATCAGGCTAAGCTCCGTGTCAGTCAAGAGATTAATGGATACGAAGCTACAAGAACTGATTAAAGAAGCATAGAGGTTTTGTCTGTTTTGCTACATCAGACACACTTGATCATGATCTTACCAATATTTCAGCTATTACCAGATGTGCTACTGCATATAATGTTGGCTGTTTTAACTGTATCTCGAATGAATTTAGGGTAAATAATCATAAAGCTTCAACATAATTGACACGCCACAGAATTGGTTGGGAGTTTTCCAAACTCGAATCATGTTTTTCTGATGTTCTAGGTTTACATTCAACCTTTAAGGTAGCTGTGCTGTGTATTGTAGCTTCTATTTATTCTATCATTCACTTTATGAGTGTTCCAACACCAACTAACAAGCTGCCACTGTGAAATGGTTAGGGCTAACATGTGCTTCCCCTGATTGATGAACTGATGCGTCTTTTATACTGCAAATCTAGCAATATCACTTGTTTAGGTAGGGGTAGCTCAGTGGTTAATGTACTGGACTAATGATCAGAAGGTTGTGGGTTTATGTCCCACCACTGCCAGGTTCTACTGTTGTCTCTAGTAACAAGTGTGGCTAAACACTAACTTCACAGATG
>NC_086012.1:11900000-11935000 GCF_030014385.1 Trichomycterus rosablanca
GTCTGACAGCCAAGTCTGAGCAAAGTGGCTCATGGATCTGAACCCTCCAGCTACTCTCCTGCACCCCTCTCTCTCTCTTCTCGCTCGCCCCCTCCTTTCCCAATTTCTGGACGGGCTTATTAAATTAAGCTTGACACACAGAGGAACTAACAGTCCCTGGGTTCCACCGTTACCCGAGGGAACGAAGCTTCACCGTGACACCAGCATGAACATTTATCCCATTTAGGTCTCAAAGGGAAAACTACATTTAAAGTTTTGGGATCCGATTATGGCCACTGGTTTTCTTTACAGCGCAATCCAAAAGGGATCAATAGCTGAAATCTAAAATAACACTAGAGATACGCTATGTGAGTATACGCCAAAAGTATTTTGACACCTGACCATGAGCGTGTTGGACACAGTTCAAAAAGATATGGTATTAAAATATAACTTTTCAGTTTGTGAGAATTTGTCCCCGTTCAGTGGCCGAAAGTATTTAGACACCTGACCATGAGCTGTTTTGTTAGAAGGCTTCTCACAAGACGATAAAGTATGTCTGTGGGAATTTGTGCCCATTCAGTCAAAAGAACGTTTGTATGGCTGGGCACTGATTTTGGTCCAGAAAGCCTCAATTGATGTTCCGGTTCATTCCAGAGCTCTTCAGTGGAGCCTTGGCAAAAGACCTCTGGATGCAGTCAAGCAATCCCGATTTATATGGGCACAAAGACATCAGGTACACCGATGAGGCATAACATCATGACCACTTTCCTAATATTGTGTTGGCCCCCCTTTTGCTGCCAAAACAGCCCTGACCCATCGAGGCATAGACTCCACTAGATCCCTGAGGGTGTGGTGTTGTATCTGGCACCAAGATTTTAGCAGCTGGTCCTTTAACTCCTCTAAGTTGTGAGGTGGCGCCTCCATGGATTGGACTTGTTTGTCCAGCACGTCCCACAGATGCTCAATTGGATTGAGATCTGGAATTTGGAGGCTCAAGCTCGTTGTTGTGCTCCTCAAACCATTCCTGAAGCATTTTTCCTTTGTGGCAGGGCACATTATCCTGCTGAAAGAGGCCACACCCATCAGGGAATACCATTTCCATGTAAGGATGTACATGGTCTGCGACAATGCTTAGGTAGGTGGTACGTGTCAAAGTAACATCCACATGGATGGCAGGACCCAAGGTTTCCCAGCAGAATGTTGCTTGGTGTCTTCCCCATAGTGCATCCTGGTGCCATGCGTTCCCCAGGTAAGCGACGTGCATCAATGAGCCTTGGCCGCCCATGAGCCTGTCGCCGGTTTACCACTGTTGCTTAGATACTGACCACTGCAGACAGGGAACACTCCACAAGAGCTGCAGTCGTCTAGCCATCACAATTTGGCCCTTGTCAAACTCCCTCATATCTCACCCACTAACAGGTGCTGTGATGACGACATAATCAGTGTTATTCACTCCACCTGTCAGTGGTCATAATGCTATGCCTGGTCAGTGTATATTTATTTATAATCAATAAAATGAAATAGAAGGTCATGATATGAGTTTAAATGATGTTATGGAACTTTCTACACCATCACATCCATAATCTTAGTTCAAGAAGTCATCATGGTCATCAGATCATCAAAAACAATTAACCCCCTCCCCCGACTGCAATGACCAATCATCTCCTAATACACATTTCAGACCCTCTCCAATTCCAGCTGCAATTGAACGGTCATCCATCTCTTCTGGTCATCTTTCATTGCATTACTCTAGATAGATGTCGAGCCCCAGTCTTAATAGGGCCAGAGAGGGACCGAGCTAAATAGAAAAGAGTGCTGGTGTTACCCATGAGTGTTACAAAACCCGCTACAAAACACTCTGTCAAACTAGCAGTGATAGAATCTTACAAGTGAAAGAGGACTAGGCTTTAACAAAGTGCAGAGTAATCCACCTAACCTCCGGGACCATCGGTCATCAATCATCAGGGACCCACACACACACACACACAGTGTGCTGGGGTCTTATAGTGTCAAAAAGTACTGAATTTGTAGCACTATAATGGGTAAAATAATGATTATAATGTTTATTAAATATATTTAATAAACAATAAATAATTTATAAAATAATTATTAAGTATATTATAATTAAATGTTTTATTTTTTTATATTACTGTTTTTTATTAAATAAATTCATTTATTTTAATTTAAAATTAAATATTTATTTATTTAATTTATTCATTATTTATTTATTATTTTTAATTAATGTATTTATTTATTATTAAATATATATAAATATAAGTTCTTTGATATAACTGTGTTTTTTTTTATTAATTTGGGGAAAAAATCTTCATCTTATAAATAAATAGGACACAAAATCGGCCTACATGGAACAGTGGTCTCTTTTCCATGAGGTTTGATCCAGATGCAAAACATCAACAACAAAATGAGTCATGAGTTAGACACTGTCCACAGACAATCATTCATTCATTGTATGCTTTACCACCGTTTTGATCAATTCAGGGTCACAGTGGGTTCAGTTCCCTGGGCGAAAGCTAGGAAACACCCCATACAGGTTGCCAGTACATTACAGCACAAACACACATACTCAAGGAAGGAACAGTGGTAAACCGGGGGGGAAGGGGGGGCGAAGGCTGGCCCGTGTGGTCCGATCCAACAGACGAGCTACTGCTGAAGCTCAAACTGCTGAAGAAGTTAATGCTGGTTCTGATAGAAAGGTGTCAGAATAGACAGTGCATCACAGTTGCAGGGCTGTTTTGGCAGCAACAGGGGGACCAACACAGTATTAGGAAGGTGGTCATAATGTTATGCCTGATCAGTGTCTTTAAAAAACTTAAAAATCACCTTTTTTCTACCATGGTACTACATGCCAGTCAGCTACAGTAAACAAGCTCCAAAGTTTGACATTTAAGGGGTTATTTCTACACTAAAATCTCGAAACTATGAAGGAATATAGCCGCATGTTTACCTAAAGGTCATTTTTTGTTTGAACATAATAAAACACATACCATGATTACTGTCTTGACGCGCTCCCTCTCTCTCCTGCCTCTCGACTGGGTGGAATTAGCTTTCCTTTATTAATTATTTGCAGGATTCACATGGCTGAAAGTGGCTCATTAATTATACATCACACTCACACGGGTGCTTTTTGATGACAGATAAATAGGAAAGATCACCCGGGAGTTAAGAGAGGACACAACACTTGTTTGGTGTTTTGCGAGTGGGACTGTGTTGTTGGATAGTTTGGAAAATCGGACATTTGATGCATAGCTTTACCTTAATTCTATTTTTAATGTTACAGCACAGTTTTTTACCCTTTGTTTCTTCTCCTGAGTTGCAAATGTGTGCTCTCATGAGAGGTTCTATCAATAATTCTTATCATTAAAAGTAGCATTTTGGGTTGAATTAACATTTCGCATGACTAACAGGGAGCAAAAAGGGCCGTGAATGGACATGTTGTCATTAAAAGTAGCATTTTGGGTTGAATTACCATATTTTGGACACTTGGCAGGATGGCAGCATGGGCCAGATGGACACTTAAGTGGATTTGGATTGGCAATATATATACACCAATCAGCCATAACATCAAAACCACCTCCTTGATTCTACACTCACTGTCCATTTTATCAGCTCCACTTACCATATAGAAGCACTTTGTAGTTCTACAATTACTGACTGTAGTCCATCTGTTTCTCTACATGCTTCGTTAGCCCCCTTTCATGCTGTTCTTTAATGGTCAGGACCCCCACAGGGCCACTACAGAGCAGGTACTGTATTATTTGGATGGTGGATCATTCTCAGCACTGCGGTGACACTGACATGGTGGTGGTGTGTTAGTGTGTGTTGTGCTGGTATGAGTAGATCAGACACAGCAGCGCTGCTGGAGTTTTTAAACCCCTCACTGTCACTGCTGGACTGAGAATACTCCACCAACCAAAAATATCCAGCCAACAGCGCCCCGTGGGCATGGGCAGCGTCCTGTGACCACTGATGAACTCAAACAGCAGCAATAGATGAGCGATCGTCTCTGACTTTACATCTACAAGGTGGACCAACTAGGTAGGAGCGTCTAATAGAGTGGACAGTGAGTGGACACGGTATGTAAAAAGTCCATCAGCGCTGCTGTGTCTGATCCACTCATACCAGCACAACACACACTAACACACCACCACCATGTCAGTGTCACTGCAGTGCTGAGAATGATCCACCACCTAAATAATACCTGCTCTGTGGTGGTCCTGTGGGGGTCCTGACCATTAAAGAACACCATGAAAGGGGGCTAACAAAGCATGTAGAGAAACAGATGGACTACAGTTAGTAATTGTAGAACTACAAAGTTCTCCTATATGGTAGGTGGAGCTGATAAAATGGTAAATGAATATATACACACACACAATCATATCTAGGGTTAAAACGATCGCATGTCTTGACCGGACTGTAGAAGGAAACCCATGCAGGATGGGGAGAACATGCAAACCCAAGACCTTCCTGCTGTGATGCGACAGTGCTACACACTGTGCCACCCAATGAGTTATTTCATACCCTTAATGGTTCCAGTGGTTAATCCTTATATTACTGTGTGACTGTTCCTAAGTTAGTTGTGTTAGAATGAAACCAGGGTTTAACATCAAACCAGCCAGTCTGTTGAGGGGAATATTGCAATAAAATAATCTGCCTCTCTTACATAGCACACACACACACACACACACACACACACACACACACACTCACAAACCTGTGCAAACTGATGGCTTGTCAAAACAAGTCGCTCTTTACAGTATCGATTGTCAGATTTTGTGTTTGCAGAGACTGCACATGGCCTCGGTGGTGGGAGATTTTTTTCCCACACATTTTGTCTACTCCTGGGTTACTGTGGGTGAATGAGGGAAGTGTTTTGGTGCAGTCTTACAGTTTTAGATGTAGTTTACTGTTCCAGATCCTTAATTACATATTTCATCATTTACTGTAGGTATTACTGCACACTGAATGTACACAATGAGTGTGAGTTTGGATATTTGTGTTATGCAGCAGGTTATATAAGTTATTGTTAATGACACACCAAGTTATAGTTGACCTCTGCCCCGATTGAGGAGAGCAAGACTGTCACACGCCCCCTCCGACACGTGTGCAGTAGCCGACTGCATCTTTTCACCTGCACGAGGCGAGTTCATATGCTTCATCAGCTTGCCCTGATCAGCATTATTCCTCGACTCAGTGCAGACACCATCAACCAGCCAGCAGAGGGACTCGGTTATGAGGAGTACCTATCCGGCTTCATCATACCCTATGAACAACAGCCAATCGTTGTTCATGCAGCCGCCCAGCCCAGTCGAATGGCAGAGCTGAGATTCGATACGATGTGCTAGCCTGTTTTACTGCTGCGCCACCTGAGCGGCATTTATTAGGTTTTTTTTCCCCTTTTTCTCCCACTTCCATCCAATTTCTGCCCATCAAACATCCTCTCACTAATGCTGGTCCCTGCTCCTGATTAAGGAGGACGAGGCTGCTCCACGCCCCCTCCGACACATGCACAGCAATCGAACATCTTATCACCTACACTTGACGAGTGCAGTGCAGTACAGTGCTGTGTACGGAGAGCCACACCCTCTACCGCACTCCTTTCCCATCTCCGTGCAGGCGCCACCAACCAGCCAACAGAGGTCGTAATTGCACTAGTCTGAGAGAGAGTCCCCATCCGGCTTAATCCCGCCCCTAGCTGAACAACAGGCCAATCGTTGTTCATGTGGCCGCTCAGCCTCAGCCGGCAGGCAGAGCCGAGATCCGATATGATGTACAGATGATTATTACACCTGGGAATCGAACCCAGGACCTTCTTGCTGTGAGTTGACAGTGCTACAGTGATGGATGGATGGATGGATGGATGAAAGGAAGGATGGATGGAAGGATGAATGGATGGATGGAAGAATGGATGGATGAATGGAAGGATGGATGGAAGAATGGAAGGATGGATGGATGGATTGATGGATGGATGGATGGAAGGATGGATGGAAGGATGGATGGATGGATGAATGGAAGGATGGATGGATGAATGGATGGATGAATGGAAGGATGGATGGAAGAATGGAAGGATGGATGGATGGATTGATGGATGAATGGAAGGATGGATGGATGAAAGGAAGGATGGATGGAAGAATGGATGGATGAATGGAAGGATGGATGGAAGAATGGAAGGATGGATGGATGGGTTGATGGATGGATGGATGGATGGATGGAAGGATGGATGGATGGATGAATGGAAGGATGAATAGATGGAAGGATGGATGGGTGGATGGATTTGTTGGATGAATGGATGGATGGATGGATGGATGGAAGAATGGATGGATGAATGGAAGGATGGATGGAAGGATGGATGGATGGATGGATGGATTGATGGATGGATGGATGGATGGAAGGATGGATGGGTGGATGGATTTGTTGGATGAATAGATGGATGGATGGATGGATGGAAGGAAGGAAGGATGGATGGATGGATGGAAGAATGGATGGATGAATGGTTGGATGGATTGGTTGGATGAATGGAAGGATGGATGGATGGATGGATGGAAGGATGGATGGATGGATGAATGGATGGATGGAAGGTAGAAAGCATTGTATTCTAAGATTGCAAGACCATAAGATAGACTAAAGTTAAAGACCTTTGCCAAGACAATTGGGCCAAAATATAAACCAACTATTAATTTCATTCATTTGTATGGTCAAAATTCTATTGACCACATGATTTTACAACATATCTTTGTTTAAGCTTATGAATACATATAGTTAATAAGCTAACAACAAATGCAGCCTGTATTTTAATGGTATTTCCAACACACACAAGCATTTTATAATACCATTGTGTTTATTATAAGTGCTTCTGTAATAACCCAAATGCATCACATTTGGCTCTGTCACTGCTGCATTTTAGATTTCTAGAAGCACTGCACACACAGAATCACACACACAAACAGCCATGCTGTGTTTAGAAATACATTATGAAGCAATTTGAAGGGACACACACTGAGACGGCACCGTTCGACGATGATTACTAACTGCGAACGTAAAAAAAAATCTGCACCACAACTATCTACATGTCATTATGCGTGTGTTTACTGTGGTTGAATGTTTTGGCGGCACTATAGTCAAGATGTGCTGAGTTGAGCCCAAGGCTAGACGTCCAGACGTTATAAGGTCTGTGTCCTGTGGTTGTAGCTTGTTATAGTACAGCGAACAGAAAGAACTTTGGTTAAGCTGGTATTTATTGCCAAATAATACCAAATATTGAGGGTGAGGGTGGGAGGAGTAGTAATCGGTCGTATCTGAGAGACTGAGAGACGCTTATAGTCCGGATTTAGCGCCATCTGATTTCCACATTTTCTGACGCTCAAAGAAGCTTTAAGGGGAAGACGATTTTCATGTGATGATGATGTGAAAGCAGAGGTGAAGTGGCTACACGCTAAACCAAAAGCATTTTTTGCTGATGGAATTAAAAAGTTGGTACGCCGCTGGGAAAAAAGTATTGGAAGAAATTCTTAGTAAACAGAGTTGAAAAAGTGCAGAAACTTTTTGAATGTTAAATTATGTTAAACAATTATGAATAAAACAGACAGATGTATTGTATTAAAAACATGACCCAATACTGTGGATTCAAAAAGTATTCAGACCCCTTAATCTCTGGCACACAATCTACACTTTATCAGCTATAATAATGGATTTTTATGATAGTTTTTAATAATGGAAGTTTTTCAAACTGAAATATTCCCTAGCTCTATGTCACAAATCCGGCCTCTGATGATTGGTCTTCTGATAATAATCCACAGCTGCACCTCGTCTCAGGTAATATGCCTATGGTATTTAAAGGAGCAGCTGTGGATCATTCAGCAGAGGCTATTTTGTGGTTCATGTTTTTGTGGATATTTATTAGTAGTTTGGTTAACGTGTCTAGTTATAATTCTTGTTTAGTAATACTGTCTTGTAACATCATAGACCATTCGTTACACTCATGTGGGTTTTATACAGAAGCATTTTAATGCACTGCTGTCTGTTGGATAAAATGTCACAGACATTCAATTAATACTTGGTTTTTGCTCTTGCTCTTCACACACAGATTTTTTAAAACGATACTTAAATTTTTTTATAATATTATGGAAGGTAGATGGAGAAATCCAGAACTTCCTTGTGATCATACCTTAAGAAACATTGTTATTAAAAAGGAGCTTTATTAATCTATTTATACCCGATAATGATAGCATAAACTAGTAGAAATATACCTGTTTACCTGTAAAATGTTCATCTTTGATGCTTTTAAAAATCTACAAACTTCCCAATCTAACATTGTTCCTGTTCCAAGACTTTTTAAAATGTATTTGTTAAGGTAAAACAGTAATTACTCAAGTTTCTAGTTAGTTTTTTGTATTTACATGTAACCTACTGTCCCAGCATTCTTAAATTGCTTTTGTATCTCATTGTTTTGATTGAAATCTGGTAGACATTCAGTCAGAACATCCCATAATGATAATTTACTAGCTAAAACACATTAGCCTATTGTTTACAGTCTTTTTGCCTGTCCGTGTAAAGCTCTGTCCTTGTAAAACGGTCCCATAAAGGTGTTTAACCACCACATATTCCATGTAAGGCTGTGACAGCGTGTTTTAAATCTGCTACCGACTATTGTTAGCAAACAAAACACAGCTAACACTCAGCTAACACAGTGACACAACAACTTAAGCTTACTCAAATCTGTAAACAGATCTGGCCTTGTTGTTCTGTTTGAACATAATGCAGTCTGGATTCTGGGATTTGACACTATACTGATTTGTATCAGCTGTGAACCGGTTGTACACTGTTAGCACTAGGAGTTATACATTGTTTGTAGTAGCTAAAGGTGCTAATAAGCTTTGTTTTGTCGACTATAAACTACAAAAGGGTGATTTTAAACCCTATCACTCCTGTCAAGCGTGTGACGTTAGCCTCGTTTTGTCCTGTTCAGTCATCTGAATTCAATCTGTCCCAGTAGAACAGGTACAGTGAGGCATCTGTGCCCTTCATACAGAGGATTGTAGCTGCTGTGTGGAGGGAAGTCTCTGTGGATTCACAGTATAGAGCTTCTATAAAAATTCTAGGAAGAATTTGAATGAGGAAAAAAGACAATTCTAGTGTTGAGGATGTGACATCTGAACTGGTGTTGACGTGCAAAGTGTCTTATTACTGGTACACACTCAGCATTATTGAGACAATGCATGTATTTCCATCTTCCAGGGATAAAGCAGGCAATTATTATTATTAATTAATTATTAATTGGTATTATTATTAGATTATAGAGCTTCTATAAGAATTATAGGAATTCAAATGAGGGAAAACAGACAATTCTAGTGTTAAAGTTGTGCCATTTGATATATATTATGCATTTTTCTCCCATTTGCTCTTAATTTAGTCTACTCAATTTGTCTTCCGCTGCTGGGGATCCCCGATTTTCGCAGTTGAGGAGGGTACATTACTGCTCACTCCTCCTCCGACCCACGAGCAGCCCTTAACGGAACCTTTTTCCAACCTTGCACTCTGCACAGGCGCCTCTATCCACCAATCAGGGTCCTTACACAGCGTTTGAAGACCCCACCCACATACTTTGGTCATCCCTCCCTGCAGGTACTGTCAATTATGCAGGCTAGATGGTGCCCGGTGGCAACGCCGAGTTCCGAACCGAGGAGTTCAGAATCTCATTCCAGGCAGCATTTCAGGCTATATACCAAGCTAAACTACATCAGCACAACGTCCAATTAGTTTTCAGGGGACGTCCTGAAAATGCTGTACTGTTTCATACTTTGCGAAGAAGATCTGATCGCTCCTTCAGGGTCGAAAAAAAGCCAAAGGTACCAGCCATGCAGAGCATGCAGATGTTGAAAAAACACAAACATCAAACAACACAGCACAAAGAAACTGATGGTCAACAAAGCCGTCATTTACAGATCTCTCCCAGCGGCAGCGAAATGATGCTGATGTAGCCCAGAGACTGCCTGATTGATGGAACTGTGCCCTCATGTTTACTGCCGGTTGTAATGACATGGCAGGAAGGCATGGTTCTTTGAGCTGCAACCCCTGCTGATCTCTACAGTCTATTAGCAATGGTGTGGTTGAAAGAGAAAGAAAGAGTGGCACAAAGACTGCCTGATTAGGGTTTAATTATTGATTAATGTTTACTGCTTGACGTAATGGCATGACAGGTAGGCATGGTTCTTTAAGCTGCAAACCCAGCTGATCTCTATGTAACTCTGTTACAGTCTGTTAGCAATGGGTGTGGTTGAAAGAGAAAGAAAGAGTGGCACAGAGACTGTCTGATTAAGGTTTAATTAAGGATTCATGTTTACTGCTTGTCGTAATGGCATGACAGGTCGGCATGGTTCTTTGAGCTGCAACCCCTGCTGATCTCTACAGTCTATTAGCAATGGGTGTGGTTGAAAGAGAAAGAAAGTGGCACAAAGACTGCCTGATTAAGGTTTAATTAAGGATTAATGTTTACTGCTTGTCGTAATGGCATGGCAGGTGGGCATGGTTCTTTGAGCTGCAACCCCTGCTGATCTCTACTGTCTATTAACAATGGGTGTGGTTAAAACATCTAAACTCAGTAATTTTATGGGTTATTGTATACCTTAAGTCATTGTGTATTGATTTCATGTCATCGTTGATCAGATTGTCCACATCTAGCAAATTTATTTAAGTCTTTAAATTGAATTGCTAATTTTTACATCAACTTCTTTTCATCTCTCGCTCTTCCTTTCTCTCTCTCAATTAGCGATATCACGCAGTTCGTCGAGACTGGCGGGGGTGGAACCCTTTAGCGTAGATCAAAGCTAAAGAACATCACAGAGAGCTCAGTTTAAACTAAGCCCACCGGGCGCCAGATATCCCAGAGCTAGCTAACACTCCTGCTCAGAGTCTAGTCAATAAGCGGCTTAATGAGAATATACAGTCAGCGGTGTTTAGTAGGCCACACAGGAAGAGAATGGGGGTCTAATTAGTGTACATTACTGAACTAGTCATTGCGCCGTCTCTATCATGCTGATCATGTTCTTTCTTTGTCTGGAGCTTTAGCCATTAGCTTAACTGATTTAGGCAGAGAAAAAATAAAGCAGTTGGTGTTGTTTGTTTACCAGACTGGCGGATGTTCGCTCGGAGCCCAGAATCGCTGCTTAGCTTTGTGTGGGGAAGCTTTTCATGACTGACTAATAGCTGTTATTTTTAGGATTGTATGTGTGATCTGGGTTGGATTGCTTGAATATATCAGTAAATATGTTAAGAAGTCCAATTTTTTGGTTGTTAAATTCTCCCTTGCACTCCGAGTCCTTTCTGTGAGGAGTTTGCATGTTCTCCCTGTGTCTGTCACTTTACTTCACTTCACTTTACTGTGCAAAAAAAGAAGCCTTACGTTTACCAGAAGCGACGTCGACTTCTCTGGGCTTGGAGGCATCTAGGATGGACCATCACACAGTGGAAACGTGTATTGTGGTAGGATTGTATTGATCTGGGTTGGATTGCTTGCATATATCAGTAAATATGTTTAATAAGTCCAATTTTATGTGGAAAAATAGTTCAAAAATTAGCAATTGGTCACTGATTCTGTAGACTTTTTAATTTAGCTGGTTGCTATTGGGGCAGCACAGTAGCTTGGTGGGTAGCGCTGTCGCCTCACAGCAAGAAGGTCCTGTGTCCTGCGGTCCGAGTCCTTTCTGTAAGGAGTTTGCATGTTCTCCCCGTGTCTGTCACTTTACCTCACTTCACTTTACTTTACTTTGCAAAATAAGGAGCCTTACGTTAACCATGTCCAAAAGCGGCGTCGACTTCTCTGGGCTCGGAGGCATCTAGGATAGACCATCACACAGTGGAAACGTGTATTGTGGTGGGATTGTATTGATCTGGGTTGGATTGCTTGCATATATCAGTAAATATGTTTAAAAAGTCCAATTTATAATGAAAATGTGTCCCTTGGTACTTTTATAGTTTAAAAAATAGCAATTGGATGCTGATTTCTGTACATTTTGGGGCAAAATTACTAGAATTGAAATAAAAATTGGAAAAAAAGAATAGACATAGTTACAGTACATAGTTGCCAGGGTGCTTTTTGATTTAGCTGGTTCCTATTGGTGCGGCACAGTGGCTTGGTGGATAGCACTGTCGCCTCACAGCAAGAAGGATCTGTGTTCGATTCTCCCTGTGCGCTCCGGTTTCCTCCCACAGTCCAAAAACATGCAGTCAGGTTAATTGGAGCTACAAAAGTACCCTGTCCAGAGTGTTTCCTGTATTTTGCCCAGTGAACTGGACCCACTGTGACCCTGATAGGATAAACCGGTGGTAAAACGGTCAATGAATAAATGAGTGAGTGGTTGCTATGGTGTTGCTAGGTGGTTGCTATTGTATCCTAAATTGTTACTTGGATGTTGTAACCTGGTTTGATCATATATAAGGTAGCTGCTAGGATATTGCTAGCTGTTTGTGAATGTATCTGTGCTAATCTTTTTGAGTGTGTCGCAGACATCATTGCGTTTTACAAAATGTCCCAATTTAATGCTAGCAAATTATTTTTTGCCATAAAGGAGACAAAGCCTCATTAGTTGTCCGATCTGTCTGACCACTCTGCCCTTTTAATCCCGTTTTTTGTTCCTGTCAACTGAATGGGTGCTAAGATAGTGTGTGTGTGTGTGTGTTTACCAGTGTGTGAAGGTCAGCGTTATGTAGTGCTGCATGTGGGTTACTGCAGCAATTAGATGATGAAAGTGAAGGTGTGTGTGTGTGTGTGTGTGTGCTTTATGCTCATGACTGATTTAGTTGTGTATGCGGAGCTCATGAGCTCGCCAATTTATGCGTCCAGCAGTTCCTCTACATATATTATCTGAACATATACACCAGCACCCCATCTATTTATCCATCCATACATCCATCTAGTTCGCCAGCCAGCCATCTATGTAACCAACTATATATCCGCTCATCCATTCATCCATCCATATATACATCCATCCATATATCCATCCATCATTCCATTCACCCACCCACCCAGTCAGCAATCCAGCCAGCCAGCTACTAGCCCATCTATTTATCCACCCATCTATCCATCCTTCTAGTTAGCCAGCCAGCCATTAATTTAACCAACTATATATCCACTCATCCATTCATCCATCCATTCATTCATCCATCCATCCATATATCCATCCATCCATTCATATATCCATATACCCATCCATCCACTCATCCAACAATCAACCCACATCCATCCATCTATCAAGCCAGGTCGCCATTTATTCAGTCACCCATTTTCCATCCATCCATCATTCCATTTACCCACCCAGTAAACAATCCAGCCAGCCAGCTACTAGCCCATCTATTTATCCACCCATCTATTCATCCTTCTAGTTAGCCAGCCAGCCATTGATTTAACCAACTATATATCCACCCATCCATTCACTCATCCACCTATTCATCATCCATCAGCAAGCAAGTTATTGACTTATTTTCTATTTATCCATAAAAATATCCATTCATCCAGTGTATCATTTAACCAATAAATCCATTCACACTATTCCTTAATTCATTTATTTATTCACACGCCCGGCCAATCAATTATCATTTCCCATCGAGGAAGCTATCTGTATCCATTTAATCAGCATTAATCATTATTTATTATCTATTCACTCATCCAGGTACTCATCCGTCCATTCATCCAGCCTGCCAACCATCACACAGTATTCATTTATCCATATATATATATATTGGGGCGCCCAGGTGGTGCATATTTCACCTGAGTTTAAATCCCAGCCCTGCTACCGGTTGGCTGGGTGCCCCCTATTGGCAGCACCTGCAGCAGACAAAATCGGGCAATAAAGTCTGCTGGGTGGGGAAGACAGGACCAAAAAGTGGGTGTGGTCTTTGATGCTGTGGAAGGACCCTGGTTAGTAGCCCATTGTCTGTACAGAAGTGGAGGAACGTGGAGATCAGTTATTATTTAGTCTAGTTTCTGAGCAGACAATTTTTCTTCCAAACTCCCACCCAATGCATCTATCCATCCATCCACCCATCCATCTAGCTGTGCATTCACCCATTCATTCATCCATCCATCCATCTGTCTATGCATCCACCCCTCCATTCATCCATCCATCCATCTAGCTATGCATCCACTCATCTATTCATCCATCCATCCATCCATCCATCTAGCTATGCATCCATCCATCTATCCATTAATCCATCTATCCAACCATTTGTCCATCCATCTATGCATCCATCTATCCATCCAACCATTGATCTTTCCATCCACCCATTAATCCAATCACCCATTCATCCATCTATGCATCCACCCATCCATTCATTCATCCATCCATCTATCTATGCATCCATCTATCAATCCATCTAGCTATGCATCCATCCATACATACATCCAACCATCCAACCATCTATGCATCCATTTATTCATATATCTATGCATCCATCCATCTATCCATTAATCCATCCATCCAACCATCTATGCATTCATCCATCCATCCATCCATCTATGCATCCATCTATCCATCTAACCAACGATCCATCCATCCACCCATTTATCCAATCACCCAGCCATCCATCCATCCATCTATCTATTCATCCATCCATCTATTTATCCATCCATCCATTCATCCATCTATCTATCCATCCATCCATCCATCCATCCATCCATTCATCCATCCATTAACTCTGGATTTAGACAAACTATTTAGTGTGTAGTTGTTTGGTGTGTGTGTCTGTGTGAGCCATGTCTCCGCTTCATTATTTCCTCATTTGCACACCCAGCGTGTTGTGTCACCTGGCAGCGCTGATTGTAGAAACCCAGTCAGTTTTGTTCCTGTGCGAACACACTCCTAAAATGTGTCTGCGCTCCTGTGTGTGTGTGATACACACCTGTAGTGAAGTACTCATTACAGAATCTCACTTCTATAGCTACATGACACCTCCATTCAGAAGAGGTAGAAAATAAGAGTGAAAAGAGACTGAAGAATGGGAAAAGGACTGAAAGATGTGATTTGATGCGGTCAGTGTTTAAGCTCGATTTGGGTGATGCATCAGTGCACTGCCTCTGTCTTTTATTCTGTTATTAAAAGGCAATGGGTGACCATTTTTGCTTCTTTATATATATTCTTTTCCACCTGTCTTCCAATGAGTCTGGTTTAGCTGGACAGATGTACCTGGTGGTATAAACAATAAAAAAATCCTATTTATTTTTCTAGACATCAAACTTAGCAGCATTTTCCTACTACTTATTTTTTCAGGACACTTTATTATTTGGTTGATTATTATTTGGTACACTGATTATCTCTTCATCACGGCACCTGTTAGTGGGTGGGATATATTAAGGCAGCAAGTGAACATTTTATCCTCGAAGTTCATGTGTTAGAATCAGAAAAAATAAGCAAGCGTAAGGATTTGAGCGACGACAAGGGCCAAATTGTGATGGCTAGATGACTGGGTCAGAGCATCAGCTCCACTTACCATATAGAAGCACTTTGTAGTTCTACAATTTCTGACTGTAGTCCAACTGTTTCTCTACATGCTTACATATCCAGCCAACAGTACCCAGTAGCGTCCTGTGACCACCGATGAAGGTCTAGAAGATGACCAAGTCAAACAGCAGCAATAAATAGATGAGCGCTCGTCTCTGACTTTACATCTACAAGGTGGACCAACTAGGTAGGAGTGTCTAATAGAGTGGACAGTGAGTGGACACGGTATTTAAAAACTCCAGCAGCGCTGCTGTGTGATCCACTCATACCAGCACAACACACATTAACACACCACTGCAGTGCTTAGAATGATCCACCACCTAAATAATACCTGCTCTGTAGTGGTCCTGTGGGGAACGTGACCATTAAAGGACAGGGTGAAAGCAGGTTTAAAAAGTATGTAGAGAAACAGATGGACTACAGTTAGTAATTGTAGAATTAGAAAGTGCTTCTATATGGTAAGTGGAGCTGATAAAATGGACAGTAAGTGTAGAAACAATCACACGTTGTCAGCACGCTACACCACAGAAATGTCTGTTACACTAGCGATCCTACGGCAATTCAGTTAGTCAAAATGTACAAATCTAAAGCACCTAAAAACACGACTCGGGTAACTGAGTTTGGAAAATTCCCAACCAATTCTGTAGACACAGAGGGGGGAGAATTCTCGTCTTTGAGACCGTCGAGTATTAAGGTAGCTGTGCTGTGTATTTAGCTTCCATTTATTCTATAATTTAATTCATGAGTGTTTTTTAATGACTGCACTGATCCGTGAAATCTGTGATTTTTGAAAAACGAGGTCCGTGAAATTAAACACATTCCTGGTTATGTCACAGGGACACTGTCCCCCCCCCCCCCCCCCCCCCCAGATCCCCCCAAACTAAGTAAGTGTAAACAAAAAATGACAGTTTAAATGCTACTTAACGAGAGCCAGATTTTAGCACACTCAATTTTGTCTTCCGCTGCTGAGAGATACCCGATTGCACTCGAGGAGAGCACGTCGCTGCACACGCCTCTTCCGACATGTGCACAGCCCTCATCTTCTCGCCCCTGCATTCTGCACAGGCGTCTCCTTTGCCAGTCAGGGTCCTTACACAGGTTATGAAGACCCACCCACCCACACACCCACACGTAGTCTGGTCGTCCCCTCCCCCGCAGACACGGTGGCCAATTAGTATATGCTGCAGGCACTGCCAATTATGGCGCCCAGCCGACCGCTGCACCATCTGGGCGTCTGACTGGCTTGTTCTTTCGAGGCGCCGCACAGACTACACAGAGGTGATCACGTGTGTAGAGAAGCACTTTTGAAACCTTTTAAAAGGGACAAAATGCACTCAATATGTGAACACATACATGCAACATTGTCAGCATGCTACAGTAAGAAACGTCTTATACACTAGCGATCCTACGGCAGTTCAGTTAGCAATTGGTTAGTCAAACTGTCCAAGATGTCAAAGTCTAAAGCAGTGACTGCCGTGAAATGTGTCATTTTTCTTAAAAAATCTGTAAAAAATGTTTAATAGGGTCCTAATTATGTCACAGGGACACTGTTTCCCCCCAGATCCCCCCAAACCAAGTGAGTGTAAACATAGAATGACAATTTAAATGCTACTTAACGAGAGCCCAGACCTTCAAATTTCTTAAAAAGCTAATAATGAAGCTGCTTTGCTAGAATTTTTAGATTATCTGTCAGAATCTGATGACTGGATTATAACTGCATGTAATCTTACTCAGTGCTTTTGTAATAACAGTGATTTACATACCAGTTCTACAGGTAATTCATTCAAATTCTCTCCAAAAATATTCCATCTGATGAATTATTGTTATTTCTGGTTCTCTCACTTACTCCTGATGCACGGTGGGCGAGTTCATTTCCATTGTAATTACTCACGCATATTATGAGAAGGATTTGCATCTCATATTCGTCCCTCGGAGCTTTAGAACGCCGTAACTAAATAATAAAATGTAAGCCTGGTAGGGTTGCTATTAATTTAGGAACTCGTTACTAAATGCATCAGGTGATCTCCTCAAACGTTCGCTCTCCAATTACGTTCCTCCTGTTGCCCCTGGAGGGTCGCCCTAATTACGTTATTCTGTGTTTTAGCTCTTCGGAACTGTCGTAATCGTATTGCGTGCTATGAGACAGCACAGAGGTAAGCTGATAAGGAGTCGGCCTGTGGAGAAGTAACGGGAGCGTGCTGGTGAAACCGCTGAGCTGAACGTGACTCACATTACCGAGAGCATTACTGAGATCAGAAACTGTGTTATATACCAGTATGAGATCTGGCTCTGATATTACTCTGGTATGTACACCGATCAGTCGTAACATTACAACCACCTCCTTGTTTCTACACTCACTGTCCATTTTATCAGCTCCACTTACCATATAGGATAACTTTGTAGTACTACAATTACTGGCTGTAGTCCATTTGTTTCTCTGCATGCTCTGTTAGCCCCCTTTCATGCTGTTCTTCAATGGTCAGGACCCCCACAGGACCACTACAGAGCAGGTATTATTTAGGTGGTGGATAATTCTCAGCACTGCAGTGACACTGACATGGTGGTGGTGTGTTAGTGTGTGTTGTGCTGGTATGAGTGGATCAGACACACTCACTGTCCACTCTATTAGACACTCCTACCTAGTTGGTCCACCTTGTAGATGTAAAGTCAGAGACGATCGCTCATCTATTGCTGCTGTTTGAGTCGGTCATCTTCTAGACCTTCATCAGTGCTCACAGGACGCTGCCCACTGGGGGCTGTTGGATGGATATTTTTGGTTGGTGGACTATTCTCAGTCCAGCAGTGACAAAAACTCCACCAGGACAACACACACTAACACACCACCACCATGTCAGTCTCACTGCAGTGCTGAGAATGACCCACCACCCAAATAATACCTGCTCTGTAGTGGTTCTGGGAGAGTCCTGACCATTGAAGAACAGCATGAAAGGGGGCTAACAAAGCATTCAAAGAAGCAGATGGACTACAGTCAGTAATTGTAGAACTACAAAGTGCTTCTATATGGTAAGTGGAGCTGATAAAAATGTGCTGGACAAACAAGTCCGATCCATGGAGTCCCCACCTCACAACTTACAGGAGTTAAAGGATCTGCTGCTAACATCTTGGTGCCAGATACCACAGCACACCTTCAGGGGTCTAGTGGAGTCCATGCCTCGACGGGTCAGGGATGTTTTGGCAGCAAAAGGCGGACCAACACAGTATTAGGAAGGTGGTCATAATGTCATGCCTGGTCTGTGTATGTCTCTAACCTTATTCATACGCTCAATCCAGACGTTTAAAAAGCGTCTGAGATGTTGTACTCAGCAGCAGGGATGCCTCGCGCACGCTCCCCGTCTTTTGTCATATAACGTTTTGCCATGCGTCTGCGTTCCAAACTGCTGTTTGTGCGGGTGGGTAATGTGCCGGAAAAACAGGAGCTTTGACAAACCGCCATAAATCATCGGCCAATTAGACAATGTGCAGAGGAATTCACAGTCGATCCACTCAATGACAAGTAAAGGAAAGGAATGGGGGGGGGGGGGGGCAGGAGCAGATGGTGGAATGCCTCTGTTTGTGACCTTTTGAACTGGTCACACACTGCACTCAATTTGTTTTAGCTTAAAAATGGAAAATGGGACTTTCACCACTTGGATGTTTACCAGCAGTTTTATAGTTGATTGGATGATTTACGGAGACCTTAACAATGTATTAAAAATGTGTTGTTTATTATTTTTAATACAATCTAGTCGTGTCCAATTACCCTGAGTGCGTCCTCTATACTGATTCGACCCTTCACCGCTGACTGATGACGCCTCTCAACTGACATACGCCCCCTCCGGCACGTACAGTCAGTACAGACTGCATTTTTCACCTGCACGAGTCGAGTTCATACACCGACGGGCACTGTGTACGGAGGGCCGCACCCCCATCGCCATTATGTCTCAGCCCTGTGCAGGCGCCATCAGTCAGCCAGCAGCCAGAAAGTACGCTAGCGCACCAGAGTTGTGGTTTTGAATACATCGTATCGTATCCAATCTCAGCTCTGCCTTCCGACTGGGCTGGGCGGCTGCATGGACGACGATCGGCTGTTGTTCGGGGTTAGAGGGTAAAAAGTCGGATCATAGGTCCTCATAACTGGTGCGACTGCGGCCCCTGCTGGCTGACTGATGGCGCCTGCACAGGGCTGAGGAATAATGGTGATGGGGGTGCGGCCCTCCGTACACAGTGCCCGCCAAGTGTATGAACTCGACTCGTGCAGGTGAAAAATGCAGTCCTCTGCTGACTGGTTGATAGCGTCTGCACAGAATCAAGGAATAATGCCTTGATCAGGGTGTGGCTCTCTGGGCACAAAGCTGATCGGCATATGAACTCGCCTTGTGCAGTTGAAAAGATGCAGTCAGCTACTGCGCACGTGTCGGAGGGGGTGTGTGACAGTCTCGCTCTCCTCAATCAGGGCGGGGGTCAGCACCAGTAGAGAGGAAGCATAAACGCAATTGGGTAAAAAAAAAAACTATAAGCATAAAATGTATTTTATATGATTGATTTTATACACCTGAAACACCTGAAATCAGTAATTAGTAGTGTCCACATACATTTGGTCATAAACGTACCTACAGTGTTTTGTATGTCTTTGTCTATGTATTTGTCTGAGTAATGCTTTCATCCTCCTTTTCCCAACAGCGTTTTTGACTGCTGCCATGGCGACCCGCGCCCCCTTCCTCCCGATGCTCTTAGCCGTCCTGCGATTGGCTGTCTGCTCCTTTCCAGAAGAACCCGGGCCTTTGATATCCACCCCGTCTGAAGGTAGGCCCCTTTTCTATCTTCCACTTTCCATACTGGCCACCTACCATCCTCCCACCAATTAAAACAGCTGCTGGGTGACATTTGGACACCAGTCCTGCAGGAATTCTCTCAGGAAAAGAAAAGGAAAATCCGGGCTGGGGGGATGATGGGAGATTTATGACTACCGGAGAACAAGGTGCACACAATGGTTTGGAATTTCATAGAACTGTATAAATATACACTGATCAGCCATAACATTACAACCACCTCCTTGTTTCTACGCTCACTGTCCACTTTATCAGCTCCACTTACCATATAGAAGCACTTTGTACTTCTACAATTACTGACTGTAGTCCATCTGTTTCTCTACATACCTTTTTAGCCTGCTTTTATGCTGTTCTTCAATGCTCAGGACCCCCACAGGACCACCACAGAGTAGGTATTATTTGAGTGGTGGATCATTCTCAGCACTATAGTGACACTGACATGGTGGTTGTGTGTTAGTGTGTGTTGTGCTGAGTTTTTTAAATACCGTGTCCACTCACTGTCCACTCTATTAGACACTCCTACCTAGTTGGTCCACCTTGTAGATGTAAAGTCAGAGACGATCGCTCATCTATTGTTGCTGTTTGAGTTGGTGGCTAAATCTTCTTGTTAGTGGTTACAGGATGCTGCCCATGGGGTGCTGTTGGCTGGATATATTTGGTTGGTGGACTATTCTCAGTCCAACAGTGACAGTGAGGTGTTTAAAAACTCCATCAGCATTGCTGTGTCTGATCCACTCATACCAGCACAACACACACTAACACACCACCACCATGTCAGTGTCACTGCAGTGCTGAGAATGATCCACCACCTAAATAATACCTGCTCTTTAGTGGTCCTGTGGGGGTCCTGACCATTGAAGAACAGCATGAAAGGGGGCTAACGAAACATGCAGAGAAACAGATAGACTACAGTCAGTAATTGTAGAACTACTAAGTGCTTAAAATGGATCAAATGGACAGTAAGTGTAGAAACAAGGAGGTGGTTTTAATGTTATGGTTGATCAGTGTATAATCATTTATACAATTATGGTAAAGGGAAATATAAGCCACTTAATATTGCAGGATGATCTGTGAACCTCATGCCCTGAAGCCACTCTAGTGTTGTTTTGGCTGTTTGCTTCGGGCCACTGTCATGTTGAAAGGTGAACTCTCTCCTCAGCCTGTAATTAACCCAGGTGTAGACTTTTCTGGGTAATTATATAGTAATTATAGAATAGTAATTACATCCATTTAGGTTCAAGACCATAATAACAATGTTGCAAAAAGTCAAGGAGGTTTAAATCCAGTGTTTTTTTTACTGGAGATACTGGATATAGGGGTGAGGAGGGAAAGTGTGACCTTGGTAACTGAGACTTTTTACTGTACTATCTAATCCCTACACCACAGCTTCTGCCAGACACGGGGTGTGTGTGTGTGTGTGTGTGTGTGTGTACTCCCTATGGACAAGAATTAGTGCTACTCAGATATCTGTCTCATGTATCTGTCTCATTATTATGCAGAAGAATACAGAGGTCAGAAGAAGTACACAACTGGTATTTACATGTTAAGGGAAACATCTTCAGGGTGTTATGTGTTGTGAGACATACTGTAAATATGAGATATGAGGTGGGGTGAGACGCGATTGCTTAAATTGTAAGACAGTTATGAACTGTAAATGAGTCTGGGTTGTTAGAAAATCTACACCTTGTTGCCTATCACGTAGACAAAGAAAAAGCAACAGCGCGGCAGGCTTTAGACCCTTTAAAGCTAGTTTGACTGTGCACAATGACACCTGTCTTTTAGTGCTCGGCGAGCCGCTCGGATCGAGTTGTTGAGCAGTTCACACATAGTGATTGAGAGCTTAGTTTTTTGCCCAATTGCGTCATGCTTCCTATCCACCAATGCCGATCCCTGCTCTGACATGCTGCCCACGTGTCCTCCGACACGTGGGCAGCAGCCGTATGCATCTTATCACCTACACTTTGACGAGCGCAGTGCAGCTCAGCGTTGTGTACGGAGAGACACACCCTGACAGCACTCTTTTCCTCCCATCTGTGTGCATGCGCCATCAATCAGCCAGCAGAGATCGGAATTGCGCCAGTCATGAGAGAGAGACCACGTCCGGCTTAGTCCCGCCCAGCTGAAAAACAGGCCAATCGTTGTTCATGTGGCCGCTCAGACTCAGCCAGCAAGGCAGAGCCGAGATCCGATACGATGTATCCGGGATCCCAGCTCTGGTTCCGCCATGTGTTTTTACCGCTGCGCCACCTGAGCAGCCTGAGAGCCGAGTTGCGAACCAGTCTGCCAGCGAAAATCGGGGCAAAAATCGTGAAGTGTGAACTAGGCAGAGGTGGAAAGAGTACTAAAGTATTGTACTCAAGTAAAAGTACTATTACTTTAATGAATTTTTACTTAAGTAGGAGTAAAATTACTAGTCTAAAAATCTACTCAAGTAAAAAGTAAAAAGTAACTCATTTAATATGTACTCAGAGTAAACGTTAGTTACTTTTTTTAACAGGAGGGCATGACAAGTGGATATAAATCTCACAATAGTTGTTTTTTATTCAAATATAATAGAAAAAAAACATGTTGATACAACATTTAAAACATTTAGGGATGTGTAATGTGTCATTTTAGTCCCATTAAACCATTTTAAACTGTATAACCACTAGTGATTGGTCGTTCGTGAACGATCTGATTCTATTGAACGGCTCTTTAAAATGAACGAAAGAAACCGAGTCGTGCCTTTGGTCGCGCCAAAAGATCCGGCTCCCCATCGCAGAATTCACTGCAGCAGTTTCCCAGATGCGATTTTTTTTAGCGTTTATTTTACTCAGTAACGGATGTTATTTAAAATGTAACGAATTACAATTCTTAATACAAAACATACTTAAGTGAAAGTAAAATTACTGGTTGTAAAATCTACTTTAAAAAGTACAAGTACACAAAAAAACTACTCAGTTACAGTAACGTGAGTAAATGTAATTCGTTACTTTCCACCTTTGGAACTAGGCATTATAGCTGAACCTAGGACCCCTTTGCTGTAAGGCCACAGTGCTACCCACCAAGCCACCATGCCACCCAGAAGTCACTGAGTAAAAATTGCATGTAAACTTCAGACCTTTAACTTTATAGCTATTTAATACTGTTTCATTCTAAACTAATCTAAATCTACAGAGCTTTCTATATTCCAGAATAACACTCACAGTGCATCTGAGTTCATCTCTGAACCAGTTTATTTTCCTAGCACTAGTATTATACTGGAGCAGAGCGATAAAGGTGCGAGATGTTTATCTGCTGTGAGCTAACAGCTGCTTCTGCTGTAACACATCCAAACACATGCCAGCCTGCGAGCGAAACGCCTCTCGACACGATTTCCGACGACCTACAACGTGGAACTGGTTTCAACAATGAAAAACATTGAGCATGACGCGTGACTGTTTGCTATCAGTCATGCCTAGTGCAGGAGCGTGTTTAAAGCCACGGCGCTGAAAGTGGAGTGATGCATGGCTTGGTGTCCTCACCACCATCCTCAGCCTTCTATCGTTTCTCTGTTATTCTGTATTAGTTCGGAACGTTATCTTAATCTTTGTTTCGATTTTCCTTCTTGTTCGTTACCTGCCTCTCTGCTTCTTAATTCAACCCGGAAACCTTGTTTACGTTTGTGGTCTATTTCCTTCGTGTTTTGCCTTGTATCTCCATCATTCATTTTCTTAATTCTTTCTGTTCTTCTCTTTCTCTCTCTTAGTTGCCAGGCGGTACCCTGTGTTTCTGGGCCGGGCGCATCGCTCCTATACGAGGCAGGAGCCGCTCTACATTCAGACGGTCCTAAAGGTCAACAGCACACTTTACATCGGTGCCAGGTAACCTTAATTTATCTACACGGGTTAACATTAAAACCACCTCCTTGTGTCTACACTCACTGTCCATTTTATCAGCTCCACTTACCATAAAGGAGTACTTTGTAGTTCTACAATTACTGACTGTAGTCCATCTGTTTCTCTACATTCGTTTTTAGCCTGCTTTCACCCTGTTCTTTAATGGTCAGGACCCCCACAGGACCACCACAGAGCAGGTATTATTTAGGTGGTGGATCATTCTCAGCACTGCAGTGACACTGACATGGTGTTGGTGTGTTAGTGTGTGTTGTGCTGGTATGAGTGGATTAGACACAGCAGCGCTGCTGGAGTTTTTAATTACTGTGTCCATTCACTGTCCACTCCTACCTAGTTGGTCCACCTTGTAGATGTAAAGTCGATCGCTCATCTATTGCTGCTGTTTGAGTTGGTCGTCTTCTAGACCTTCATCGGTGGCCACAGGACGCTGCCCACGGGGAGCTGATGGCTGGAAATTTTTGGTTCGTGGATTATTCTCAGTCCAGCAGTGACAGTGAGGTGTTTATAAACTCCAGCAGCACTGCTATGTCTGATCCACAACACACACTAACACACCACCACCATGTCAGTGTCATTGCAGTGCTGAGAATGATCCACCCCCTAAATAATACCTGCTCTGTAGTGGTCCTGTGGGGGTCCTGACCATTGAAGAACAGGGTGAAAGCAGGCTAATAAGGTATGTAAACAAACAGATAGACTACAGTCAGTAATTGTAGAACAACAAAGTGGACAGTGTGTGTAGAAACCAGGAGGTGGTTTTAATGTTATGGCTGATCGGTGTATATGTAATATTATATACTGGAGGTGTGTAGGGAGGCAGTTCTGTACAATTTACTTATTTTAAGCCAAATTCAATTCAGCATCTTACGGATTTAAATTGAGTCAACTCAGTTCCCATTGCTATAAAACAGAGTGGTTCACTGCCCACACATTTGAACTAAATTAAGGATGGCAAATCAAATTTAGTGCTAGATGACGTCCCTCGATGAATGCTATTTATTTATTTATAACGAGCCAGGGTTCATTGATGCACATGGGGAGCGAAGGCTGGCCCGTGTGGTCCAATCTAACAGATGAGCTACTGTAGCTCAAACTGCTGGAGAAGTTAATACTGGTTCTGATAGAAAGGTGTCAGGATACACAGTGCATCACAGTTTGTTGTGTATGGGGCTGCATAGACGCAGACTGGTCAGGGTGCCCACGCTGACCCCTGTCTACCACCAAAAGCGCTAACAATGGGCACGTGAGCATCGGAACTGGACCACGGAGCAATGGAAGAAGGTGGCCTGGTCTGATGAATCACGTTTCCCTTTACATCACGTAGATGCACTATGGGAAGATGCTTTGGGCAATGTTCTGCTGGGAAACCTTGGGTCCTGCCATCCACATGGATGTTACTTTGACACGTACCACCTACCTAAGCATTGTCACAGACCATGTTCACCCTTTCATGGAAACGCTATTCCCTAATGGGTGTGGCCTCTTTCAGCAGGATGATGCACCCTGCCACAGAGCACAAATGCTTCAGGAACGGTTTGAGGAGCACAACGACGAGTTTGAGATGTTGACTTGGTATCCAAATTCCCCGGATCTCAATCCAATCGAGCATCTGTGGGACGTGCTGGACAAACAAGTCCGATCCAAGGAGTTAAAGGATCTGCTGGTAACATCTTGGTGCCAGATATAACAGCACACCTTCAGGGGTCTAGTGGAGTCCATGCCTTGACGGGTCAGGGCTGTTTTGGCAGCAAAAGGGGGACATTCCTTTTCCTTCAGGAATTTAGATTTAAAAGTATCACAGCAGTATCTATATATGAGAAGTTAGGGTTTTTAAAAGTGTCCCGGTTGCTTTGAAATGGAAATGAAAAATTACACAGTGGAACAATTTCATTACGACTTCAAATCTCTAAAAGCACTTGTGTGATAAGCGCTGAATCCAATAACGTGAGATGGTTTTATCCACTCCAAAAGTCATTTTTCTCATCTGCTTTTTATTCTTTTAACTTTGTGTGTGTGCACCGTGACCTAATATTAAAATACAAAAATATCTACCAAAACGGCACAGAATTTCTAATAATTGTGATGACTTGTTAATTAAAAAAAGTTAAACCTTTATTATATTTGTTCGTCATGGTACATCAGTCAATACCAAGTCATAGTGAGGCATACAGTCTATGAATGACATGAATACCTGCTAATGAAGCTTCAAAAATAAGAAAAACTGGCTTTTCTGCACCAGAGTTGGGGTTTCGAATACATCGTATCGAATCTCAGCCGCAGCATGAACAACGATTGGCTGTTGTTCAGGGTTAGAGGGTAAGAAAGTCGGATCGTAGGTCCTCATAACTGGTGCGACTGCGGCCCCTGCTGGCTGACTGATGGCGCCTGCACAGCGCTGAGGAATAATGCTGATTCGGGTGCGGCCCTCCGTACACAGTGCCCGTCAAGTGTATGAACTCGACTCGTGCGGGTGAAAAATGCAGTCTGTACTGACTGTACGTGCCGGAGGGGGCATCCTCAGTCAGCGGTGAAGGGTCGAATCAGTATAGAGGACGCAATCAGGGTAATTGGACACGACTAAATTGGGGGGGGGAAATGGGGGGGGGGGGGGGGCTTTTCTGTGTCCTGTTGTTTTCCCCGTTTACCTTCCATAGAGGCTTCATTGCGAAAAATAGAACACAGCCTTCACGAGTGAAAAGAACTCTAAGAATTCTGTTATTTTGGCTATAAATATAAAAAAACTGTTTTTATAGGGTCTATAGGTAACGTAATATTTACAACCCCAAATCAAAAACAGTCTGGACCAGCATAAGAGCATTACAGGGCGAGCGTGGGTCCAGTGGGTCCAGTGTCACAAACACTGGGCGCAAGACAAAAATACCCCCTGGACAGGGCACGTCAAACCATCATAAAGCATCACACACTCACACATACAGGTGACATTTAGAGCAGCAATTACACCTACTGGCACGTAGACATGGGGAGTGCATGCACCGCGATTTTAAAAACAGTGGCCACATTTCACGTCTACCAGCGGGCACTGTGCGATCGACTGGTAGATTGCGATCGACTTATTGGGCACCCTTGGTCTGGACAGTATTGAAAATGCAAATTAACTTCATTGCAGACAGTACGAACCCAAGATATTTCATGTTTTATCTGCTCCTCCATTCCTGCATTTCAGGCCTGCAACACATTCCAAAAAAAGTTGGGACGGGGGCATTTTTTATAAAAAACTAAATAACAATGTGATTTGGTACAAAAGCAGCATCCAAGAAAGGCTGAGTCTTTGATGAGCAAAGATGATCAGAGGATCTCCAGTTTGTCAACAAATCCATGAGAAAATGATTAAAATGCTTAAAAACAATGAACCTCAAAGAAAGACTGGAAGAGATTTGCATATTTCTCCCTCTACAGTGCATAATATCATTAAACCATTCAAGGAATCAGGAGGAATTTCAGTGCGTAAAGGCCAAGGGCGCAAGCTTAAACTGAATCCCTGTGATCTTCTATCCCTCAGACGGCCCTGCATCAAGAACCGCCACTCAACAATAGCTGATATAACCACATGGGTGAGGGATTACTTTGGCTGGCAAACCTTTATCAAGCACTACTATACAGAGTTACATACACAAATGCCACTTAAAACTTTACTGTGCAAAAAAGAAGCCTTATGTTAACCATGTCCAGAAGCGACATCGACTTCTCTGGGCTTGGAGGCATCTAGGATGGACCATCACAGAGTGGAAACGTGTATTGTGGTCAGATGAATCAGCATTCCAGACCAATCTGGAATCAGCAACAAGTCCAAAAGCCAGGGTCTGTCATGGTATGGGGTGTGTCAGTGCCCTTGGTAAAGGTCATTAACACTTCTGTGATGCAGCATTAATGCAGAAAAGTACATTGAGCTCTTAGAGCAACATGCTGCCTTCAAGACGTCATCTTTTCCAGGGACGTTCATTCATTTTGCAACAAGACAATGCAAAACCACATTCTGCACACATTAGAAGAAGAGGGTACGGGTACTGGACTGGCCTGCCTGCAGTCCTGACCTGTCCCCAATAGAGAACGTGTGGAGACGACCCCATACTGTTGCACATCTTAAGACGTGTTTGCAGGAAGAACGGGACAAAATAAAAGCTGAAACACTAAATCACTTGGTCTCCTTGGTGGCAAAACGTCTTTTAAGTGTGGTGAAAAGAAATGGCAAGGTTACAAAGTGGTAAATGCTTTACCGTCCCAACTTTTTTTGGAATGTGTCGCAGGCCTGAAATGCAGGAATGGATGTTTGGTCAACTTCATCATTCTTTCATTTATTAATAGAGTTACTGCCATGAGACCATGAGATCTGATGCCAGTGCATGATACTTAACAACTGCTCTGTGTACATATGTGTGTGTGTGTTGGTTGGGGTGGGGGGCACACAGCCAAAAAGCTGCACTCCATTTTCCGTGTGTCAGGTCAGAAGCGGTGTCAGGACTTCACACATGTTCTTCAAAGCCAGCGCTGACAGAAGGTTCTAAGCTCTCCCGAGATACCACATGTGCTCCGGCTTAGACCGAGGGTGGTAAACCTTTTAGAAACGCAGGTCGAAATGCCACGGCCTTTGCCCTCCGCTTCCGTAAAACACTCTCCTATCTGGCTTCTTACTAACAGAGCAGAAACACTGTGACTTGGGTTGCGGGATTAGAGGTGGCAGGAAAGCTGGTGGAAAGCTGTTAACACCTTCCAGAGAGTGTGAGCGCTGAGGCCGGTGATGAAAGGAGGTTGGAGATTTATGGTAGCCGGGCTGAATCAACAGTGCAGGTACAGGTGGTGGACAAAATAACAAAAAACACTGCATAATAAGCTTATTAAATAAAGCTGAAGACCAACCTTTGGGTATTTCATGGTATTTTTTTATTTATTTATTTATTTATTTATTTATTTATTTTTGAAATTATCTATTTTTTCCCACTTTTTTCCCTCAACTTTTATCCCCGTTCTAATCGTGTCCAATTACCCTGATTGCGTCCTCTATACTGATCCGACCCTTTTGCCGCTGACTGAGGACGCCACTCAACTGACTCGCGCCCCCTCCGGCACGCAGTCAGTACAGCCTGCATTTTTCACCCGCACGAGCCGAGTTCATACACCGAGAGACACTGCGCACGGAGGGTCACTCCCCCCCAATGTTATTCCTCAGCCCTGTGCAGGCGCCGTCAGTCAACCAGCAGGGGCCGCAGTCGTACCAGTTATGAGGACCTATGCTCCGACTCTACCCCTAAGCCCCTGAACAACAGCCAAACGTTGTTCATACTGCCGCCCAACCCAGTCGGAAAGGTAGAGCTGAGTTTCGATACGATGCATCTAGAAACCCAACTCTGGTGAGCTAGCGTACTTTACCGCTGCGCCACCTGAGCGGCTATTATTTTGGGGGTTTAATGATTCCTGATTCCTGCAACTGGTCCTTCTGTGACTGAAGAACACATTGGAACACATTTTTATGTCCAGAAAAACATTCAGTGAAGTATTTTATAGAACTCGGGTGGCACAGCGGTTTATTATGCAAGCCCACCACACTGCTGAGATCTGGGTTGGCGCTATCAATCGTCTACACAGACGATCGGCTCTGTCCGGGTGGGGGGTAATGTCCGAAGCCCTGTTCTGGATTGGCGAATATTTTATAATGCCATTTAACTTGTTGTATAAGCTCCTAATTTCTTCTCAGTGCTTCTGAATGATTAGAGATGATGACTTCTCTGTGGTCATATTATTAGGACTAATTTAGTGATCTATTTTTGCTAGAAGAAAATTTGTCCAGAGGGTCAGATCCAGCTGTAATGCTGGTTTAAAGCCGCTGCTCCCAATTCTGACCATAGTGAGCCAATTTCCTTTCAGGACTAGGTAACAATTTTGGTTTTACTTGGTTATGGAGTTAAATGATGGCTCTACTCTGTATTAACTCTCTAGAAAACTAGAATGGTATGATATAATAATGCGGCTATTTGGTCTGATAACATAATGGGTGAACTGATGAGTTTCCTCCATGCACAGTAATGACACAATGACGTCACTATTTCAATTTTCTCTGGCTTTTATATTTCGGAAATGTAATAAATTCAATGATTAAGAACCTGTAAGCTTAGCTCTGACTGTAAGTGTATCCAAGGTAAATCAAAAACACATAATACATTATTAAGTTATAAAGTTATTGGTATTTATAGTAACAGGTTTGGTCAGGGGTTGTAACTACCGGGGGGCAGGTGCACTGGGGGGCCCTCCACGACATGAACTCAACCCTCCACCGCACTGCCCCCCCATTGGCAGCACTTGCCAGGTTGTTATTGTTATATTACAATATTGTAGCGGCGATATGTGAGTGACATTCAGCTCAGCCAATCAGAATGTAGCACCCGCTTTATATATGTGCGTTCGGACGTTCTGCAGTAGTTAGTTAGTTTTGTATATGAGACTCGCCGTATGGCCCCAGCATTGAACCCAATAGGTAGTTCGGGTGCTGGAGCTAGGCAGTCTAAAGTGTTGTAACTCTACCTTGTCGTGTGCCTTTATTCCCTTACCTCCACCACCGCACGCAGCAAAAGACCCGTAGCATCCCCGCCGGCTTGGTGAGCCGACCCTCTACAATAGCAAGTGGCTAATGCTAGCGGTAAAGTGCGATAGCAAAAGAAAGACCAACACAATATTGGGAAGGTGGTCATAATGTTAGGCCTGATCAGTATATTTGTGAAACCCTAAAACTTAAATGTTTTCCAACAGCAGGGAAAATAATGAACAGTTATGCTCAGGAACACGCGGTGGATCTGTGGGACCAATTATATCAGTAAGACTTTTACCAGAACGCATTTACGATGCCACTTACTAAAGAGCTCATGAAACAGACTCAACACTCCCTCTTGGGATGACTGTGAATAAATGTGGACATGTGGAGAAGTCGCTAATATGTAAAACTTCAGTTTCCAGCAGTTTATGCTAACAGTTACGCCCTCGGCTGCACAATCACACCTGATCTTGATCCCGTCTGTTATTAGCCTGCTACATCATTTCATTTCTATTTGTTGTACATCATTGTGCCAATCTGTGTTCTCTCACCTGACCTTCTCATGTGTCTTGTTCTTAAGATGTTAGGTTAGATTTTTTAGCATATCTTTAGCATACTTTCAGCCAGAGATGGGGACTCGAGTCCGAGTCGCACGTAAGTCGCAAACACAGCGACTTCAGACTGGACTCGGACTTGTTTCAAATGACTTGAACTCGACTCATGACTTGCAAAAAAATGACTCGTAAACGACAAGAGTCCCTAGCGTCAGCATATAGTATATACAGTGTATCACAAAAGTGAATACACCCCTCACATTTCTGCAAATATTTCATTATATCTTTTTATGGGACAACACTATAGACATGAAACTTGGATATAACTTAGAGTAGTCAGTGTACAACTTGTATAGCAGTATAGATTTACTGTCTTCTGAAAATAACTCAACACACAGCCATTAATGTCTAAATAGCTGGCAACATAAGTGAGTACACCCCACAGTGAACATGTCCAAATTGTGCCCAAATGTGTCGTTGTCCCTCCCTGGTGTCATGTGTCAAGGTCCCAGGTGTAAATGGGGAGAAGGGCTGTTAAATTTGGTATTTTGGGTACAATTCTCTCATACTGGCCACTGGATATTCAACATGGCACCTCATGGCATAGAACTCTCTGAGGATGTGAGAAATAGAATTGTTGCTCTCCACAAAGATGGCCTGGGCTATAAGAAGATTGCTAACACCCTGAAACTGAGCTACAGCACGGTGGCCAAGATCATACAGCGGTTTTCCAGGACAGGTTCCACTCGGAACAGGCTTCGCCAGGGTCGACCAAAGAAGTTGAGTCCACGTGTTCGGCGTCATATCCAGAGGTTGGCTTTAAAAAATAGACACATGAGTGCTGCCAGCATTGCTGCAGAGGTTGAAGACGTGGGAGGTCAGCCTGTCAGTGCTCAGACCATACGCCGCACACTGCATCAACTCGGTCTGCATGGTCGTCATCCCAGAAGGAAGCTGACGCACAAGAAAGCCAGCAAACAGTTTGCTGAAGACAAGCAGTCCAAGAACATGGATTACTGGAATGCCCTGTGGTCTGACGAGACCAAGATAAACTTGTTTGGCTCAGATGGTGTCCAGCATGTGTGGTGGCGCCCTGGTGAGAAGTACCAAGACAACTGTATCTTGCCTACAGTCAAGCATGGTGGTGGTAGCATCATGGTCTTGGGCTGCATGAGTGTTGCTGGCACTGGGGAGCTGCAGTTCATTGAGGGAAACATGAATTCCAACATGTACTGTGACATTCTGAAACAGAGCATGATCCCCTCCCTTCGAAAACTGGGCCTCATGGCAGTTTTCCAACAGGATAACGACCCCAAACACAACCTCCAAGATGACAACTGCCTTGCTGAGGAAGCTGAAGGTAAAGGTGATGGACTAAACCCAATTGAGCACCTGTGGCGCATCCTCAAGTGGAAGGTGGAGGAGTTCAAGGTGTCTAACATCCACCAGCTCCGTGATGTCATCATGGAGGAGTGGAAGAGGATTCCAGTAGCAACCTGTGCAGCTCTGGTGAATTCCATGCCCGGGAGGGTTAAGGCAGTGCTGGATAATAATGGTGGTCACACAAAATATTGACACTTTGGGCACAATTTGGACATGTTCACTGTGGGGTGTACTCACTTATGTTGCCAGCTATTTAGACATTAATGGCTGTGTGTTGAGTTATTTTCAGAAGACAGTAAATCTAAACTGCTATACAAGTTGTACACTGACTACTCTAAGTTATATCCAAGTTTCATGTCTATAGTGTTGTCCCATGAAAAGATATATTGAAATATTTGCAGAAATGTGAGGGGTGTACTCACTTTTGTGATACACTGTATATACCCACATATACAGTATATATATATATATATACCCACATATACAGTATATATATATACCCACATATACAGTATATATATATATATATATATATACACACCAATCAGCCATAACATTGAAACCACCTTCTTGTTTCTACACACACTGTCCATTTTTTCAGCTCCACTTACCATATAGAAGCACTTTGTAGTTCTACAATTACTGTCCGTAGTCCATTTATTTCTCTACTTACCTTTTTAGCCTGCTTTCACCCTGTTCCTCAATGGTCAGGACCCCCACAGGACCACTACAGAGCAGGTATTATTTGGGTGGTGGATCATTCTAAGCACTGCAGTGACACTGACATGGTGGTGGTGTGTTAGTGTGTGCTGGTATGAGTGGATCAGACACAGCAGCACTGCTGGAGTTTTTAAACACCTCACTGTCACTGCTGGATTGAGAATAGTCCACCAACCAAAAATATCCAGCCAACATCACCGCATGGGCAGCGTCCTGTGACCACTGATGAAGGTCTAGAAGATGACCAACTCAAACAGCAGCAATAGATGAGCGATCGTCTCTGACTCTACATCTACAAGGTGGACCAACTAGGTAGGAGTTTCTAATAGAGTGGACAGTGAGTGGACACGGTATTTGAAAAAACTCCAGCAGCGCTGCTGTGTCTGATCCACTCATATCATCACAACACACACTAACACACCACCACCATGTCAGTGTCACTGCAGTGCTGAGAATGATCCACCACCTAAATAATACCTGCTCTGTGGTGGTCCTGTGGGGGTCCTAACCATTTAAGAACAGGGTGAAAGCAGGCTAAAAAGTATGTAGAGAAAAAGATGGACTACAGTCAGCTTCCGGCATAGTGATGAAGCATCGCTCCCTACTCCCTACACAGTTTGAAGTTGACTTGGGCTCATGTTTTGTGACTTGTGAACATCTCTGGTGTGTGTGTGTGTGTGTGTTGGGTGAAGTATGAAGCTGATTTCTTTCCCCCTGACCCACTCAGGTGATTCATGCTATTACAGAGCTCTCTCATTTCACCTCTTCATCTCAGAGCTTTGATCGATTTTCCCTTTAATTATGAACTATTCTGTAGTTCTGAGAAACAACAATACCTGTACTTCTATCTGTGTTTTATTTCTAATGAACTGTGTGTGTGTGTGTGTGTGTGTGTGTGTGTGTGTTTCAGAGATGACCTTTATCGAGTTGAACTGGACCATGTGTCGGGAGATGAGATGTTCTACAGCAAAGTGAGTTGTGCTCGCTTACCACCTGCTACCTGGATTATTGCTGTGTGTGTGTGTGTGTCCGTACAGTAATAAAAACTCTTATCTAGCATTAACAGAGGCTCAAATTTGACCTACCCAAGAAAATGACCCACTAAAAGGAAAAAACTGGTCAGTCTATGTTAATTATTCGACTATACAGGCGTACTCTTACAGTGACCAAGGGTGAAATATTAGTAGATGCACTTACGGTGCATATGGTACCAACTTGCCGCCTATATCTCTATTTAGTCATGCACAAAGCTGATCCGCATATGAACTCGCCTTGTGCAGGTGAAAAAATGCAGTCGGTGACTGCTCGCATGTCGGAGGGGGCATGCATCAGTTCACTGTCCTCAGTCAGGGCGGGGGTTAGCACCAGTAGAGAGGAAGCATTACGCAATTGGGTAAAAAATTGGACGTGCTAAAATCTGGAGAAAAGGGGAGAAAATGCATTAAAAAATATACAAAATATTATAAAAAATATAAAATATAAAATATTAAGAAATATAAAATAATATAAAAAATTAAAAAATTATGTTATTATATTATTATGATAAATTATTAATATTATTATCTAAAGCTATTATTTAGCTATTATTAGCTAAAATGTTTAAAAATAAT